>NW_017617558.1:0-20186 GCF_001879475.1 Ipomoea nil | reverse complement strand
CTTAACATGCAACGAAATATTGAACCTTATATTTTATTTGCTTTGTACATGGCGGTGTGACAAAGAGGAGTCGTCAACATTGTGCGAAGATTGCGGCAAGACTGAGCAAGATCCATTCGTACGGCGCAAAAATAGGAATGAATTGAATGGTAGAATTCTATTTTGAGAATACTATAAATAGAATAAGCTTTCTATTGTAAAATGTTCATTCTTCCCCTCTCGAATATTCTTTAAGGTTGTTATCAATGTCCATTCGCGGCTAATTTCTAGTTTGGTTTAGTGAATTGAAGCCCCGGAGTTCATTACGCTGTAAGGTTATTTATTTATTTTTATTATATATATTTTTATGCATTTGAGTATTAAATATTCTTCTAAATTATTTGAATAGTTGTATCATTTAATTGCTAGGGAGCCTACTAGTTATTTATTTGATATAATTATTTGCTATATTAGATAATGTTGTGCTACAAATTACTCTAATATTCAGTAGCAACTGGGTTAATTATTGACGGCTTAGTGATAATTGGACTCGGGTAGAATATTTTCCTAAATTAAATGCAACCGCTTGTGCTTGTGTTATTTAGTTTGTCGGTTTTCCTAGTTCCTATTGCTGCTATTAAATTAAATCTATAGCGCTTGTCTTAGGTTATTTAGTAGTTAGGGGTAATTAAACCGCGTGTGCTTTAGTTACCTACAACTAAGGGAAAACGGAAATGAAATAATTTCACGACAAATATTCAATTGCATATTAATTACTTTATTAATCAATGATCAGTGTTGAATTCCGGTGGTGGATCTTTACTAACCAAGGTCTCCTATTATAAGTGTTTTCGATATATTATTTTCATTGCTCTATTCGTTCAATTAAATTTCTTGTTTATTTAATTTCTCTTTTATTTAATATTTATTCTCGATATATTCCAAACCCCCATTATTTCCTTGAGCACAAAAGTTAAACTAGTCACTTCTCGTGGATCGATCCTTACTCCCGCTACTACGTTTGTAAGGTTTTAATTTGGGAGCCTACGACAGCTCACCAAATTTTGACACCGTTGCCGGGGAGATTTTCTAGCTTATTTTGTGTTTGTTTATTTATTTAATTATTTATTTTGTTATTTGTTTATTTGTTTTAATTTGTCCCAAAAAAATCATCAAAAATATAATTTTCTTTTCTTTCGTTACTTTTACATAATTGCTACACTATCTTTAACGGTTTATGCCTATAACTCGATCTGCTAACAAAGAAGTCTTGCCATACAATCCAGAAATTGAAAGAACTGTACGCAGGTGGAGGAAACAAGCTTTGAGGAAATTAGAGTTTAGTGATCTGGCTACCGATTCTACCGATTCTACAATTCTAATTTAGAAGAGGAACCCATGGCTCAAAATCGGACTTTAAAAGAGCTTGGAGCTCCAAATTTGGATCAGCAACCTTTATGCATTACTTTTCCCGCTCTGGATGCTAATATACAATTTGAACTAAAATCTGGGTTAATTCATCTTTTGCCTTCTTTTCATGGACTTGCAGGTGAAGATCCGCACAAACACTTAAAGGAATTTCATGTGGTGTGTTCAAGTATGAAACCCACAGGGGTTACTGAAGAACAAATCAAGTTGAGAGCCTTTCCCTTTTCGTTGAAAGATTCAGCGAAGGATTGGCTATACTATCTACCTTCTGGGAGCATCACCACATGGAATAACTTAAAGACATCATTCCTTGAAAAATATTTCCCAGCTTCAAGGGCGGCCAACATTAGGAAAGAAATCTGTGGTATAAGGCAAAACAATGGATAGTCCATGTATGAATATTGGAGCGTTTCAAGAAACTATGTGCAAGCTGCCCACACCATCAAATTAGTGAGCAATTACTCATTCAGTACTTTTATGAAGGACTTTTTCCAATGGATAGAAGCATGATTGATGCTGAGAAACTCTAATTGCAAACATGGCTGCAAATTCTCAACAGTTTGGCAATAGACTTGTCCAACCGTCTAAGCAAGTGAATGAGGTAAATATTTCTGCTCTTGAACAACAAATTAATGGTTTAACTACTCTTGTTCGTCAATTAGCAGTAGGCAATATGCAAACTGTAAAAGCATGTGGAATTTGCTCGGTAGTTGGGCACCAAACTGATGCCTGCCCAACTCTTCAAGAAGAACCTATTGAACAAGTTAACATGGCTGGAGGTTTTCCTGGACAACCTCAAGGTAAGTGTTAGGAATAAAGTGTAATGGTTTTGATATGCCAAATTTGTATTTGTAGATCCCCCAATTTTATTTATAGGTCTAGTAGAGTCTTAGACCATGATCGGGAAATTATTTAGTTATGAAAAGAGAAAAACAGAGGAAAATGGATGAAAATAGAAGAAGAAGATATAAAGCCGAAAATCAAGAATTTGTCTGGAGAAAATGACAAATTGAAGAAAGAAGATGAATGATACAATATTCACGTCGCTACTACTCAAAGAAGATATTCCAGAAGAATTTTCGTGAAGAAAATTACGAATTGAAGAATGCATGAAATTAACTTGGAGATCAAGCATCTATGGAAAGAAAGGAGTACATCAAAGAAGATTGGAGATTTACTCAATGAGGTGTACGGACGAAGTGGATGATGCTTGATATATTATTCGAAATGGCTCAAGTTCGAAACTTACCATCAATAATTTTACAAGGTAAAATTTGGGAAGCCAAATTAATTTAATCTGATGGAGTTGGGCGCTAGTCTACCTATGGGCGCCAATTACAAGTGGAAATTGGGAAGCAATTTCACTTGGTGGCAATTGAGAAGCAATTGCACTTGGCTAGCCAATGTAGAATTGAAATGGGCCAATTCAAGTTGTAGTATGGGATGCAATTCAGATTGGGAAGCAATTGAAGTTGGGAGCCAGTTTCAGAGAAATCGAAATCAATTCAAGTTGGGAGCCAATGTAGAATTGAAATTGGGAGCCAATTCAAGTTGTAGTATGGGTAGAATTGAAATTGGGAGCCAATTCAAGTTGTAGTATGGGATGCAATTCAGATTGGGGACCAATTAAAGGAAGACATTGAGGAGCAATTGAATTGAGATGCACCAGGAGATGTTGGGAGCCAATTGCAAGTCAAAGTCAATTGGGAGCCAATTACAAAGGAGAAATTCAATTTGGGTGTCAATTACAAGTCAATTGACATTGGGTGTCAATTACAAAGGAGAAATTCAAATTGGGTGGAAGTTCAAAGCCAATTTGATATCTGAGAACACCCAGACGTGAGAATGAAGAAGATGAAGCAGAACTTACAGTGAAAAATATCTCACAAGGAAAATACTAGTTTAACTAGTATGGGATTAAAATAAAGATTATTTTTGAATCCCAAAGATACAAGGACTATTTCAGAGCTGATCAGAGAAGCCATTCTACACCAAAACTGAGACCCAGATATTTCCACTCAACGTTAAAACAGAGGAATATCAGATGAAGTTTGGAAGCTCATTTACAATGAGATGAAGATCTTTCAAACGGCTAGCTTATCTCTTTCTGACATTTTGCAGAAGATAAGATAAGATCTCTGACATGGGAGCGTCTCTATCCAACGGACAAATTCCCATCCAACTATAAAAAGATGAAGATATGAAGACTTGAAGAAGAGAAGAGCAGTAGAGCAGATCACGAACTCACGAACAAGAGAGCAGAAAATTCGAATCCATCAAAGGATCGAATAGAGCAATTAAGCTTCTAAGAGCTAAAATCTTCAAGTGTGAGAAAAGAACTCAGAGAGCTTCAAAAGAGAAAAATATTCTGAGAGTTCTAAAACAGAGCAAAGCAGAGCGAAAATATCAAGTACTTTACTTGATATATTCAAAGAGAGAAAACACTCAGAGCGTTCAAGAGAAACCATTCCAGAGTGTTTATCTTCATAAAAGAGACCTGCGCATCATTGAAGATCATCTACAGAGTCTCAGAAGTTGGAAGCAAAAACAACACTTGTTTTGGAGCAAAACAAGAGAAGGGAGGAAAGTAGCACGGAGCTGTGAAATCCTGGATTGTCACACGGAGCTGTGAGATCCGAAGCAGCAGTGTCGGAGGCACTGGCATGATTGGTGTGGGCTTGGTGATCAAAGCACCAGATCACGGATACGTTTCTACCGGAGTGTGGAAGACGGGGGGAAAGTAACGCGGAGTCGTGAAATCCTGGATAGTAGCGCGGCGACGTGAAACCCGAAGCAGCAGTGTGGTGTCACTGGCGTGATTAGTGCGGGCTTTGTGATCAAAGCACTAGATCACGGAAATTCATTGTATTTGGAACCAAGGAGTGGTAGATATAGTGAATTGGCTCTTGGAGAAAAGAGCAAGTGGAGTAGGAGGATTACACCACCTCGCGAACCACTATAATTGTCTTGTGTTCTTTACTGCTTTCTTTACATACCGCTCTTTACATATTCGCTCTCACGAAGATATACTGCTCACACAATCTCACACACACTTTATGTTTATTTATTTCCGCTGTGCACCATACTCTAACAATCTAGTTAAGAGTTTTGGTTTATCTCTGTCTTAGCAATTGTTGTGCTGTGCGAAAAAGTTTGAAAGTCTATTCACCCCCCCCCCCCCCCCCTTCTAGACTTTCACCTAACCTCTTTTGGGACCAACAATTGGTATCAGAGCAGGTGTTTACCCGAGTCAAAAATTGTCCCTAAAGTGGTCAACTATTTTTTGACTGCTAGACAGATCCATTCTACAAAGTGTGTGAATTGGATTAATCTTTCATATCTCTCGTGATGATGATGAAGAAAGATTTAGCTCAAAATCTATTATTCTCTCTTGATAAATTTGATGATTGGAAAGTTCGTATGCAGGTACACTTATCGGCTTTACACGATGAAATGTGGAAGTTATTTTCCACTGGCCCTATAGAAATATTAAAAGTCAATACGGCGTTTGTTATATCCCCGGATGCTCCACAGTACGTACAAAAGCCAAAACCGGAATGGACATCGGACGATAGAACGCGAAATAAGTTTGACAATATTGCAAAGATATTCTATTCAAAGCCGTTGATGATACAATATTTCCGAAGATCCGAAAGTGTGCCACTGCCAAAGAAATATGGGAAACTCTCATCAAGATTGGCGAAGGAGATGAACAAGAAAAAGACAATAAGCTCACAATCGCCATGAAGAAGTTCGAAGATTTCAAAATGCTCTCAAATGAAAGTGTTGCAGACATGGAAGCTCGAATGATCAAAGTTCTTGGAGAGATTAGTGATCTTGGCAAAAATATTAGCCAAAAAGAAATTAATCTCAAAATCCTACGAGGCTTACCATCTGCATGGGATATGAAGGTTACGGCTATGCGCGATCACCGAGATCTAAGAATGTTGTCAACAGACAAATTATTTAGTGATCTAAAAGCATATGAGTTCGAAATGAAGGCCAAAGATGATGATGTACATGAAGCTCGAAATTCTGCTCTAATGGCCGAACAACCGTCAACCTCCAGGTCAGTAGATAATAATGTTGATTTTATGACTGACGAACAATTTGCTCTTTTTGTCAAAAAGTTTAGAAGGTTTATGCGAAAAGGAGACAACAAAAATTCTGCTCGTGGAAAATTCATCTCTCGCATAACACAAGAAGAAAAAGTCGAAGAAATAAGGATTTGTGCTACAATTGCCGCAAACCCGGACATTTTAAAATAAATTGTCCGTATCCGATCGTTAGCAAGTATCAAGGCAAAAATGTTGAATCTACGCCGAACAAATCCGAAAGCAAAAGGTTCAAGCGCGACAAAAGAAAAGCTCTCGTTGGCAACGAACCAAACGAAAATGATGATTCGGAGGATTCATCATCAAGCGATGAAAGTTCATATTCGGACGATGATACGGCGCTAATATGCAAGCTAATGGAGTTGAGTACAAGTGAAGATTGTCTTATGGCTCTTGACGCAGAGGAAGAAGAGGTAAGTTCTAATTCTTTCAATTCTGTTAATTCCTCTTTTTCTCGTGAATCGATTGACAATCTAATGCGAGAATGTCAAGAGATTATGCTCACTCATCCTCAACTCAAGGAGCGCAATAATATTCTAATTCTTGAAAAAGAAGAAATGAATAAAAAATTGCAAGATGCTTTACTTGAAGTGAGTAAATTGAAGAATGAAAATATTCATCTTCAAGAAGAGTGTAAAGCAAGAGAGGTTAGAGAACATAATCTTAGAGCTACTATTGCTACGTTCACTAATTCGTCTAAATTATAGATAAAATGGTGAACATGCAAAAGCCATCAGGAGATAGAACCGGAATTGGTTATGACTCCACATGTTCTCAAACCCTCAAAATCTGACTAATTCTACTACTACTTTAAATAATAAAGTTCAAGTGGTAAAATTTGTTAAAAGTCAGAATAGCACAATGAGACAAGGACTTGGCTATCAATCAAACGCAAAGTTGAATGTTGAAAGGCCGAAACAAGTTTATACTACGGCAAAGCAACAAAAATTCTACAAGCAAAGATATGTCAAAGAGTTAAGTGCAAAAAGATTTCATAGAAAAGAGGGAAGCTTTTCTAGAAATAAAGTGGGAAATTTCATCCAACTCAAAAAGATTGGTTGTGCAATAGATGTAATACTTTTTATAGACCAAAGCAACCATTCTCTTCCCAGGTGCCAAAATATAAAAATAATTTTCAAAACCCGGCGCCAAAAATATTTTCTAATGTGAGTTATGATTATCGTGTCTCAAATGGTTACAAATCGCCTCATCTTAATTCAATAAGATCAAGGTGGGTTTGGTTACCAAAAATCACTAACAGTGAAGGACCCAAGCAAGTATGGGTACCTAAAATTAATTAATCTTTTTTGCAGGATGTTTGGTACATCGATAGTGGTTGCTCACGCCACATGACTAGAAATAAATCATATCTAGTGAATTTCAAAGAAATCGATGACCAAAAGTTATATTCGAGGAAATCAAAATTATGGAATTACAAAAGGAGTTGGCACGATCAAGAAAAATGGTTTGAGATTGAAGATGTTTCTTCCGTTGAAGGATTAAAATTTAATTTGTTGAGCACTAGTCAATTTTGTGATAAAGGCTATCTTGTAGAATTTTCTAAAGATAATTGCCTAATCAAAAATGAGCTCACAAATGAGATTATTTTATCTGGAAAACGGCAAAAGAACATGTACATTGTGATTGGAGCACTAGCAAAGATTCAGTGTGCTTAATGACCAGAAATTCAAATGAAGCTAATTGGGAATGGCACATAAAGCTCAACCACTTAAACTTCAAGACCATCAATCAACTTGCAAAGAAAAATCTAGTAGAAGGCTTGCCAGATATTATCTTCAAGAAGGACCAAGTGTGTGACGCATGCCAACGCGGAAAGCAAATCAAATCGTCATTCAAATCAAAGACACACGAGTCAACGTCAAGACCGCTAAGCTTACTACATATGGACTTATTTGGACCGGTTGATCCAATAAGTGTAAGTGGTAAGAAATATACTCTCGTTGTTGTTGATGATTTTTCCAGGTACACTTGGACCGTGTTTCTCAAGAAGAAAAATGAAGTTGAGCAAGTTCTACCGAAGCTGTTGAAGCAACTACAAAATGAGAAAGAATTGCAAATATCAAAAATACGAACGGATCGCGGAACCGAGTTCGTGAATGGAGTTATACAAGCTTTTTGCAATTCACATGGAATTTCTCATCAATTATCTGCCGCAAGAACACGCAACAAAACGGTGTTGCCGAAAGAGAAACCAAACGCTCAAAGAAGCGCACGAGTGATGATTAGTGCTGCCGTCTCCCGAAACGCTATTGGGCGGAAGCTATCAACACTGCTTGTTACACACAAAATCGAAGCATGATCCATAAGCAGTACAAGAAGACGCCATACGAGCTATATAAAGGGAGAAAACCAAATATTGGTTATTTTCATATTTTTGGATGCAAATGTTTTATTCATATTAATGATAAATTGCATCTAAAAGCTTTTGATGAGCGTGCAGATGAAGGAATTTTTCTAGGATATTCAGCTACAGCAAGGCGTACAGAGTTCTGAATAAAAGATCAATGGTGGTTGAAGAATCCATACACGTGGTATTTGATGAAAAATCACAAATAAAAAATGGCGCTCTGGACGAAGAAATTGCACAAAATGGTAACGAGTGTCATATTGATTTTTGTGATACTAATGATACGTGTGAAGATGATGTTTTGCAGGGAATGGATGAGTTGGAAATTAATTCTCTAGAAAATCCCATCCCTCACCCAGAAGAAGTTGGAAATTCTTTAAATAATAATTTTGGGAGTGATGCCTCACGTGGGAATGGAAATGCAGTACAAGTTGGTGATCCAATTAATGATCAAATTGCATGTGATGTTGGTAATCAATTTCAAGACAATTTAATTGATGAAATTCGAACCAAACACTGCAAATTCACAACAAATGGATCCACCCAGTACCATGCACCCATTTCAACCAGATTTAAGATGGCTCAAAAATCACCCTCCAGAATTAATTATTGGAATATCCATGAAGGCGTGAAAAAAGATCATCTACCATGGAAGCATGTTCTGTGTTATCTATCTCAGATTGAACCAAAAGAAATTGACGAAGCTCTCAATGATCCGGATTGGATAAATGCTATGCAAGAGGAGCTCGATCAATTCAAAAGAAATGATGTTTGGGAACTTGTTCCAAGACCGCCGAACCACAATGTTGTAGGAACCAAATGGGTCTTCCGGAACAAAGCAAACGAAGAAGGCGTGATTGTTAGGAATAAAGCAAGGCTCGTTGCAAAAGGATACTCTCAAGAAGAAGGAATTGATTTTGATGAAACTTTTGCACCGGTGGCTCGACTTGAAGCAATCAGAATTTTCCTAGCCTACGCCCACACAAAAAGATTTCACCGTTTATCAAATGGACGTGAAAAGCGCATTCTTGAATGGTCTACTCGAAGAAAAAGTTTATGTCGAACAACCCCCAGGTTTTGAGGTAAAAGGCGAAGGTGATAAAGTCTACAAACTTAAAAAGGCATTGTATGGGTTGAAACAAGCACCTAGAGCTTGGTATGATACTTTGTCAATGTTCTGATAAGCTGTGGATTCACCAAAGGCCTTGTTGACAAAACTCTATTTAGAATTCAAGATGGTGATCATATTTTATTAGTGCAATTTATGTTGATGATATTATTTTTGGAAGCACTAACAATTCTTTGTGTGAGAAATTTTCGAAGCTTATGCAGAATAAATTCGAAATGAGCATGATGGGTGAATTGAATTACTTCTTGGGCTTACAAGTCAAAAACTGAAAGAAGGAGTATTCATCAATCAAGCAAAGTACACTCGCGACTTGATAAAGAAGTTTGGCCTTGATGGAAAATCATCGATCAAAATTCCAATGAGCACATCAACAAGGCTAGACAAAGATGAAGATGGAAAATGTCGATCAAACAAAATATAGAGGAATGATTGGTTCACTTCTATATCTTACTGCAAGCAGGCCGGACATTTCTTATGCTGTGGGCGTGTGTGCAAGATTCCAAGCAAATCCAAAAGAAAGCCACCTCACCGCAACAAAGAAGATCATACGATATCTGAAAGGCACAATCAATGTTGGATTGTGGTATCCAAAAGGTACAGATTTTACTCTAACGGTTTTTCAGATGCGGATTTTGCAGGTTGCAAAATAGACAGAAAAAGCACTTCCGGGACATGCCAGTTCTTGGGGGGAAGGCTTGTTTCTTGGTTCAGCAAAAAGCAAAATTCCATCGCAACTAGTACCGCCGAGGCCGAATATATTGCTGCAGGAAGTTGTTGTGCGCAAATTTTGTGGATGAAGCAACAATTGAAGGATTACGGAGTTAATTGTGATGACGTTAGTATTTATTGTGATAATACTAGTGCAATCGCTATCACTCACAATCCGGTGCTTCACTCAAGAACCAAACATATCGACATTCGACATCACTTCATAAGGGATCACGTTGAAAAGAAAAATCTGAAGATCGAATATATCCCTACGGAAAACCAAGTTGCTGATATTCTCACGAAGCCTTTATGCGAAACGAGATTTTCTACCTTAAGGCACGAGTTGGGAATGATCGAAATGAGCTAAGTATCACTGAACTTAATCTCTCATTTAAATTGATACTTGTGCTCAAAATAATTGTTTACGTGAATAAATTGTTTTATGTGTTTTATGCATGTTTTTATTCGAAATATTTATGTGATAAAATTGCAATATGTGTTAGGAATTTATTTGTGTATTTGCATGTGTTATTTAACGTGAGATCATATGCATGCAAATTAATTTGATAAAATGTGCAATTCGTGATTTATTTGATGTTTTGTTAAAATTGCATGTTTTAATGTGTTAATCAGTTTTAGTATGTGTTCATGTTTCTGTAAATTAACTAACTTGTTGCATGAACAATTTGCTCTAAAAATGATTTACACCCACAGAAATCTCGAGCAATTTCACATATAATTGTGCACATAGCACATATAGGTAAATCATTTTTAGAGCAAATTGTTCATGCAAACAAGTTAGTTAATTTACAAAACATGAACACATACTCAAAACTGATTAACACATTAAAACATGCAATTTTAATCAAAACATCAAATAAATCACGAATTGCACATTTTATCAAATTAATTTGCATGACATATGATCTCACGTTAAATAATACATGCAAATACACAAATAAATTCCTAATATTGCAATTTTATCACATAAATATTTCGAATAAAAACATGCATAGAAACACATAAAACAATTTATCCACGTAAACAATTAATTTTGAGCACAAGTATCAATTTAAATTGAGAGATTAAGTTCAGTGATACTTAGCTCATTTCGATCATTCCCAACTCGTGCCTTAAGGTAGAAAATCTCGTTTCGCATAAAGGCTTCGTGAGAATATCAGCAACTTGGTTTTCCGTAGGGATATATTCGATCTTCAGATTTTTCTTTTCAACGTGATCCCTTATAAAAGTGATGTCGAATGTCGATGTGTTTGGTTCTTGAGTGAAGCACCGGATTGTGAGTGATAGCGATTGCACTAGTATTATCACAATAAATACTAACGTCATCACAATTAACTCCGTAATCCTTCAATTGTTGCTTCATCCACAAAATTTGCGCACAACAACTTCCTGCAGCAATATATTCGGCCTCGGCGGTACTAGTTGCGATGGAATTTTGCTTTTTGCTGAACCAAGAAACAAGCCTTCCCCCAAGAACTGGCATGTCCCGGAAGTGCTTTTTCTGTCTATTTTGCAACCTGCAAAATCCGCATCTGAAAAACCCGTTAGAGTAAAATCTGTACCTTTTGGATACCACAATCCAACATTGATTGTGCCTTTCAGATATCGTATGATCTTCTTTGTTGCGGTGAGGTGGCTTTCTTTTGGATTTGCTTGGAATCTTGCACACACGCCCACAGCATAAGAAATGTCCGGCCTGCTTGCAGTAAGATATAGAAGTGAACCAATCATTCCTCTATATTTTGTTTGATCGACATCTTTTCCATCTTCATCTTTGTCTAGCCTTGTTGATGTGCTCATTGGAATTTTGATCGATGATTTTCCATCAAGGCCAAACTTCTTTATCAAGTCGCGGGTACTTTGCTTGATTGATGAATACTCCTTCTTTCAGTTGTTTGACTTGTAAGCCCAAGAAGTAATTCAATTCACCCATCATGCTCATTTCGAATTTATTCTGCATAAGCTTCGAAATTTCTCACACAAAGAATTGTTAGTGCTTCCAAAAATAATATCATCAACATATATTTGCACTAATAAAATATGATCACCATCTTGAATTCTAAATAAAGTTTTGTCAACAAGGCCTTTGGTGAATCCACAGCTTATCAAGAACATTGACAAAGTATCATACCAAGCTCTAGGTGCTTGTTTCAACCCATACAATGCCTTTTTAAGTTTGTAGACTTTATCACCTTCGCCTTTTACCTCAAAACCTGGGGGTTGTTCGACATAAACTTTTTCTTCGAGTAGACCATTCAAGAATGCGCTTTTCACGTCCATTTGATAAACGGTGAAATCTTTGTGTGTGGCGTAGGCTAGGAAAATTCTGATTGCTTCAAGTCGAGCCACCGGTGCAAAAGTTTCATCAAAATCAATTCCTTCTTCTTGAGAGTATCCTTTTGCAACGAGCCTTGCTTTATTCCTAACAATCACGCCTTCTTCGTTTGCTTTGTTCCGGAAGACCCATTTGGTTCCTACAACATTGTGGTTCGGCGGTCTTGGAACAAGTTCCCAAACATCATTTCTTTTGAATTGATCGAGCTCCTCTTGCATAGCATTTATCCAATCCGGATCATTGAGAGCTTCGTCAATTCTTTTGGTTCAATCTGAGATAGATAACACGTGAACAATGCTTCCATGGTAGATGATCTTGTTTTCACGCCTTCATGATATTCCCAATAATTAATTCTGGAGGATGATTTTTGAGCCATCTTAAATCTGGTTGAAATGGGTGCATGGTACTGGGTGGATCCATTTGTTGTGAATTGCAGTGTTGGTTCGAATTTCATCAATTAAATTGTCTTGAAATTGATTACCAACATCACATGCAATTTGATCATTAATTGGATCACCAACTTGTACTGCATTTCCATTCCACGTGAGGCATCACTCCCAAAATTATTATTTAAAGAATTTCCAACTTCTTCTGGGAGGATGGGATTTTCTAGAGAATTAATTTCCAACTCATCCATTCCCTGCAAAACATCATCTTCACACGTATCATTAGTATCACAAAAATCAATATGACACTTGTTACCATTTTGTGCAATTTCTTCGTCCAGAGCGCCATTTTTTATTTGTGATTTTTCATCAAATACCACGTGTATGAATTCTTCAACCACCATTGATCTTTTATTCAGAACTCTGTACGCCTTGCTGGTAGTGAATATCCTAGAAAAATTCCTTCATCTGCACGCTCATCAAAAGCTTTTAGATGCAATTTATCATTAATATGAATAAAACATTTGCATCCAAAAATATGAAAATAACCAATATTTGGTTTTCTCCCTTTATATAGCTCGTATGGCGTCTTCTTGTACTGCTTATGGATCATGCTTCGATTTTGTGTAACAAGCAGTGTTGATAGCTTCCGCCAATAGCGTTTCGGGAGACCGGCAGCACTAATCATCACTCGTGCGGCTTCTTTGAGCGTTTGGTTTCTTCTTTCGGCAACACCGTTTTGTTGCGGTGTTCTTGCGGCAGATAATTGATGAGAAATTCCATGTGAATTGCAAAAAGCTTGTATAACTCCATTCACGAACTCGGTTCCGCGATCCGTTCGTATTTTTGATATTTGCAATTCTTTCTCATTTTGTAGTTGCTTCAACAGCTTCGGTAGAACTTGCTCAACTTCATTTTCTTCTTGAGAAACACGGTCCAAGTGTACCTGGAAAAATCATCAACAACAACGAGAGTATATTTCTTACCACTTACACTTATTGGATCAACCGGTCCAAATAAGTCCATATGTAGTAAGCTTAGCGGTCTTGACGTTGACTCGTGTGTCTTTGATTTGAATGATGATTTGATTTGCTTTCCGCGTTGGCATGCATCACACACTTGGTCCTTCTTGAAGATAATATCTGGCAAGCCTTCTACTAGATTTTTCTTTGCAAGTTGATTGATGTCTTGAAGTTTAAGTGGTTGAGCTTTATGTGCCATTCCCAATTAGCTTCATTTGAATTTCTGGTCATTAAGCACACTGAATCTTTGCTAGTGCTCCAATCCACAATGTACATGTTCTTTCGCCGTTTTCCAGATAAAATAATCTCATTTGTGAGCTCATTTTTGATTAGGCAATTATCTTTAGAAAATTCTACAAGATAGCCTTTATCACAAAATTGACTAGTGCTCAACAAATTAAATTTTAATCCTTCAACGAAGAAACATCTTCAATCCTCAACCATTTTTCTTGATCGTGCCAACTCCTTTTGTAATTCCATAATTTTGATTTCCTCCGAATATAACTTTTGGTCCATCGATTTCTTTGAAATTCACTAGATATGATTTATTTCTAGTCATGTGGCGTGAGCAACCACTATCGATGTACCAAACATCCTGCAAAAAAGATTAATTAATTTAGGTACCCATACTTGCTTGGGTCCTTCACTGTTAGTGATTTTTGGTAACCAAACCACCTTGATCTTATTGAATTAAGATGAGGCGATTTGTAACCATTTGAGACACGATAATCATAACTCACATTAGAAAATATTTTGGCGCCGGGTTTTGAAAATTATTTTTATATTTTGGCACCTGGGAAGAGAATGGTTGCTTTGGTCTATAAAAAGTATTACATCTATTGCACAACCAATCTTTTTGAGTTGGATGAAATTTCCCAACTTTATTTCTAGAAAAGCTTCCCTCTTTTCTATGAAATCTTTTTGCACTTAACTCTTTGACATATCTTTGCTTGTAGAATTTTTGTTGCTTTGCCGTAGTATAAACTTGTTTCGGCCTTTCAACATTCAACTTTGCGTTTGATTGATAGCCAAGTCCTTGTCTCATTGTGCTATTCTGACTTTTAACAAATTTTACCACTTGAACTTTATTATTTAAAGTAGTAGTAGAATTAGTCAGATTTTGAGGGTTTGAGAACATGTGGAGTCATAACCAATTCCGGTTCTATCTCCTGATGGCTTTTGCATGTTCACCATTTTATCTATAATTTTAGACGAATTAGTGAACGTAGCAATAGTAGCTCTAAGATTATGTTCTCTAACCTCTCTTGCTTTACACTCTTCTTGAAGATGAATATTTTCATTCTTCAATTTACTCACTTCAAGTAAAGCATCTTGCAATTTTTTATTCATTTCTTCTTTTCAAGATTAGAATATTATTGCGCTCCTTGAGTTGAGGATGAGTGAGCATAATCTCTTGACATTCTCGCATTAGATTGTCAATCGATTCACGAGAAAAAGAGGAATTAACAGAATTGAAAGAATTAGAACTTACCTCTTCTTCCTCTGCGTCAAGAGCCATAAGACAATCTTCACTTGTACTCAACTCCATTAGCTTGCATATTAGCGCGTATCATCGTCCGAATATGAACTTTCATCGCTTGATGATGAATCCTCCGAATCATCATTTTCGTTTGGTTCGTTGCCAACGAGAGCTTTTCTTTTGTCGCGCTTGAACCTTTTGCTTTCGGATTTGTTCGGCGTAGATTCAACATTTTTGCCTTGATACTTGCTAACGATCGGATACGGACAATTATTTTAAAATGTCCGGTTTGCGGCAATTGTAGCACAAATCCTTATTTTCTCGACTTTTTCTTCTTGTGTTATGCGAGAGATGAATTTTCCACGAGCAGAATTTTTGTTGTCTCCTTTTCGCATAAACCTTCTAAACTTTTTGACAAAAAGAGCAAATGTTCGTCAGTCATAAAATCAACATTATTATCTACTGACCTGGAGGTTGACGGTTGTTCGGCCATTAGAGCAGAATTTCGAGCTTCATGTACATCATCATCTTTGGCCTTCATTTCGAACTCATATGCTTTTAGATCACTAAATAATTTGTCTGTTGACAACATTCTTAGATCTCGGTGATCGCGCATAGCCGTAACCTTCATATCCCATGCAGATGGTAAGCCTCGTAGGATTTTGAGATTAATTTCTTTTTGGCTAATATTTTTGCCAAGATCACTAATCTCTCCAAGAACTTTGATCATTCGAGCTTCCATGTCTGCAACACTTTCATTTGAGAGCATTTTGAAATCTTCGAACTTCTTCATGGCGATTGTGAGCTTATTGTCTTTTTCTTGTTCATCTCCTTCGCCAATCTTGATGAGAGTTTCCCATATTTCTTTGCAGTGGCACACTTTCGGATCTCGGAAATATTGTATCATCAACGGCTTTGAATAGAATATCTTTGCAATATTGTCAAACTTATTTCGCGTTCTATCGTCCGATGTCCATTCCGGTTTTGGCTTTGTACGTACTGTGGAGCATCCGGGGATATAACAAACGCCGTATTGACTTTTAATATTTCTATAGGGCCAGTGGAAATAACTTCCCACATTTCATCGTGTAAAGCCGATAAGTGTACCTGCATACGAACTTTCCAATCATCAAATTTATCAAGAGAGAATAATAGATTTTGAGCTAAATCTTTCTTCATCATCATCACGAGAGATATGAAAGATTAATCCAATTCACACACTTTGTAGAATGGATCTGTCTAGCAGTCAAAAATAGTTGACCCACTTTAGGGACAATTTTGACTCGGGTAAACACCTGCTCTGATACCAATTGTTGGTCCCAAAAGAGGTTAGGTGAAAGTCTAGAAGGGGGGGGGGGGGGGGTGAATAGACTTTCAAACTTTTTCGCACAGCACAACAATTGCTAAGACAGAGATAAACCAAAACTCTTAACTAGATTGTTAGAGTATGGTGCACAGCGGAAATAAATAAACATAAAGTGTGTGTGAGATTGTGTGAGCAGTATATCTTCGTGAGAGCGAATATGTAAAGAGCGGTATGTAAAGAAAGCAGTAAAGAACACAAGACAATTATAGTGGTTCGCGAGTGGTGTAATCCTCCTACTCCACTTGCTCTTTTCTCCAAGAGCCAATTCACTATATCTACCACTCCTTGGTTCCAAAATACAATGAATTTCCGTGATCTAGTGCTTTGATCACAAAGCCCGCACTAATCACGCCCAGTGACACCACACTGCTGCTTCGGGTTTCACGTCGCCGCGCTACTATCCCAGGATTTCACGACTCCGCGTTACTTTCCCCCCGTCTTCCACACTCCGGTAGAAACGTATCCGTGATCTGGTGCTTTGATCACCAAGCCCACACCAATCATGCCCAGTGCCTCCGACACTGCTGCTTCGGATCTCACAGCTCCGTGTGACAATCCAGGATTTCACAGCTCCGTGCTACTTTCCTCCCTTCTCTTGTTTTGCTCCAAAACAAGTGTTGTTTTGCTTCCAACTTCTGAGACTCTGTAGATGATCTTCAATGATGCGCAGGTCTCTTTTATGAAGATAAACACTCTGGAATGGTTTCTCTTGAACGCTCTGAGTGTTTTCTCTCTTGAATATATCAAGTAAAGTACTTGATATTTTCGCTCTGCTTTGCTCTGTTTTAGAACTCTCAGAATATTTTTCTCTTTGAAGCTCTCTGAGTTCTTTTCTCACACTTGAAGATTTAGCTCTTAGAAGCTTAATTGCTCTATTCGATCCTTTGATGGATTCGAATTTTCTGCTCTCTTGTTCGTGAGTTCGTGATCTGCTCTACTGCTCTTCTCTTCTTCAAGTCTTCATATCTTCATCTTTTATAGCTGGATGGGAATTTGTCCGTTGGATAGAGACGCTCCCATGTCAGAGATCTTATCTTATCTTCTGCAAAAATGTCAGAAAGAGATAAGCTAGCCGTTTGAAAAGATCTTCATCTCCATTGTAAATGAGCTTCCAAACTTCATCTGATATTCCTCTGTTTTAACGTTGAGTGGAAATATCTGGGTCTCAGTTTTTTGGTGTAGAATGGCTTCTCTGATCAGCTCTGAAATAGTCCTTGTATCTTTGGGATTCAAAAATAATCTTATTTTTAATCCATACTAGTTAAACTAGTATTTTCCTTGTGAGAATATTTTTCACTGTAAGTTCTGCTTCATCTTCTTCATTCTCACGTCTGGGTGTTCTCAGATATCAAATTGGCTTTGAACTTCCACCCAATTTGAATTTCTCCTTTGTAATTGACACCCAATGTCAAATTGACTTGTAATTGACACCCAAATTGAATTTCTCCTTTGTAATTGGCTCCCAATTGACTTTGACTTGCAATTGGCTCCCAACATCTCCTGGTGCATCTCAATTCAATTGCTCCTCAATGTCTTCCTTTAATTGGTCCCCAATCTGAATTGCATCCCATACTACAACTTGAATTGGCCCAATTTCAATTCTACCCATACTACAACTTGAATTGGCTCCCAATTTCAATTCTACATTGGCTCCCAACTTGAATTGATTTCGATTTCTCTGAAACTGGCTCCCAACTTCAATTGCTTCCCCAATCTGAATTGCATCCCATACTACAACTTGAATTGGCTCCCAATTTCAATTCTACATTGGCTAGCCAAGTGCAATTGCTTCTCAATTGCCACCCAAGTGAAATTGCTTCCCAATTTCCACTTGTAATTGGCGCCCATAGGTAGACTAGCGCCCAACTCCATCAGATTAAATTAATTTGGCTTCCCAAATTTTACCTTGTAAAATTATTGATGGTAAGTTTCGAACTTGAGCCATTTCGAATAATATATCAAGCATCATCCACTTCGTCCGTACACCTCATTGTTAATCTCTCCAATCTTCTTTGATGTACTCCTTTCTTTCCATAGATGCTTGATCTCCAAGTTAATTTCATGCATTCTTCAATTCGTAATTTTCTTCACGAAAATTCTTCTGGAATATCTTCTTTGAGTAGTAGCGACGTGAATATTGTATCATTCATCTTCTTCTTCAATTTGTCATTTTCTCCAGACAAATTCTTGATTTTCGGCTTTATATCTTCTTCTTCTATTTTCATCCATTTTCCTCTGTTTTTCTCTTTTTCATAACTAAATAATTTCCCGATCATGGTCTAAGACTCTACTAGACCTATAAATAAAATTGGGGGATCTACAAATACAAATTTGGCATATCAAAACCATTACACTTTATTCCTAACACTTACCTTGAGGTTGTCCAGGAAAACCTCCAGCCATGTTAACTTGTTCAATAGGTTCTTCTTGAAGAGTTGGGCAGGCATCAGTTTGGTGCCCAACTACCGAGCAAATTCCACATGCTTTTACAGTTTGCATATTGCCTACTGCTAATTGACGAACAAGAGTAGTTAAACCATTAATTTTGTTCAAGAGCAGAAATATTTACCTCATTCACGCTTAGACGGTTGGACAAGTCTATTGCCAAACTGTTGAGAATTTGCAGCCATGTTTGCAATTAGAGTTCTCGCAGCATCAATCATGCTTCTATCCATTGGAAAAAGTCCTTCATAAAGTACTGAATGAGTAATTGCTCACTAATTTGATGGTGTGGCAGCTTGCACATAGTTTCTTGAAACGCTCCCAATATTCATACATGGACTATCCATTGTTTTGCCTTTATACCACAGATTTCTTTCCTAATGTTGGCCGCCCTTGAAGCTGGGAAAATTTTTCAAGGAATGATGTCTTTAAGTTATTCCATGTGGTGATGCTCCAGAAGGTAGATAGTATAGCCAATCCTTCGCTGAATCTTTCAACGAAAAGGGAAAGGCTCTCACTTTGATTTGTCTTCAGTAACCCCTGTGGGTTTCATACTTGAACACACCACATGAAATTCCTTTAAGTGTTTGTGCGGATCTTCACCTGCAAGTCCATGAAAAGAAGGCAAAAGATGAATTAACCCAGATTTTAGTTCAAATTGTATATTAGCATCCAGAGCGGGAAAAGTAATGCATAAAGGTTGCTGATCCAAATTTGGAGCTCCAAGCTCTTTTTAAAGTCCGATTTTGAGCCATGGGTTCCTCTTCTAAATTAGAATTGGTAGAATCGTAGAATCGGTAGCCAGATCACTAAACTCTAATTTCCTCAAAGCTTGTTTCCTCCACCTGCGTACAGTTCTTTCAATTTCTGGATTGTATGGCAAGACTTCTTTGTTAGCAGATCGAGTTATAGGCATAAACCGTTAAAGATAGTGTAGCAATTATGTAAAAGTAACGAAAGAAAAGAAAATTATATTTTTGATGATTTTTTGGGACAAATTAAAAACAAATAAACAAATAACAAAATAAATAATTAAATAAATAAACAAACACAAAATAAGCTAGAAAATCTCCCCGGCAACGGTGTCAAAATTTGGTGAGCTGTCGTAGGCCCAAATTAAAACCTTACAAACGTAGTAGCGGGAGTAAGGATCGATCCCACGAGAAGTGACTAGTTTAACTTTTGTGCTCAAGGAAATAATGGGGGTTTGGAATATATCGAGAATAAAATATAAATAAAAGAAATTAAATAAACAAGAAATTTAATTGAACGAATAGAGCAATGAAAATAATATATCGAAAACACTTATAATAGGAGACCTTGTTAGTAAAGATCCACCACCGGAATTCAACACTGATCATTGATTAATAAAGTAATTAATATGCAATTGAATATTTGTCGTGAAAT
>NW_017617557.1:1367500-1508174 GCF_001879475.1 Ipomoea nil | reverse complement strand
GTCATTATATATTTTGAGTGAACCATCTCCTCTATATATTCAAGATATCATATTCAAGATTGTAAATAAATATCGTATCACGTCGAAAGTGTGACGATGTTACATGCAACACGTCAAACTTGCTTAGAATAAATCACTATTTAAGCTTGAGAAGTTTGAGTCACATGCATACGTGAGAACACACTAAACCCGGATGATTAAGATTAACTGTGAATAGTAAACGGGTTAGTCGGATGAGATAGATAGATATAGCAAATAAAGTAAGTGCGGTATGTAAATGAGAGAGGCAATTTATAGTGGTTCGGAAGTGGCGTAATCTTCCTAGTCCACTTTTCTCCTTTCACGTCTAGGAGAAATTCACTATTTTCCACACACAGTTACAATAGTGAACAAGTGCTACACAGGCACTTCCTCCGGATGTCTTGCACACAGCTACACCCTACTCCGAGTGTCTCGCACACAGCTACACTCAACTCCGAGTATTTCGCACACAGCTATACTCAACGCCAACTAAGTGTCTTGCACACAGCTACACTTAGCAACTACGAGTGTTTTGCACACAGCTACACTCACTAGAGTATTTTGCACACAGCTATACTCTTTCTACAGTTTGACAAATACAGGATTTGTATTTCTCTCTCCAACTAGATTTTGAGACTATTCAGACTAAGTCTCTTGAATATTTGAGCACTAGCACTTTTGAATTTTGCACTTGTATTCTATCTCGTTTTTTCTCTGTTCTTCTCACGCTCTTTGTCTTCAAGTCTTCATGGCTTTTTATACTCAATCAAATATATCCGTTGGAGTGGGATAATTTGATATTTGAATTTTGAATCTTCATAGCCTGATATTGTTGACAGTAGATCTTCAATTTTGATTTGATTTGTCAACTTGCCTGACAAAGTAATTATTTCTAGCACAACTTTGATTTTCTAGTTGTTTCTAAAAATATTACTTTAATTGTCAATTTGAATATCCAACGAATCTTTGAAATAAATTCATCTGATAGAATTTATTTCTAGGATAAGTTTTTATATTCATGCCTTCATAAATATTTTTCCGTTCTGATCAAATGTCTTTCAGGCAATTTTGGAGTCTGTGGCATGTGGGTGGACTTGGAGTAAATTCCTTCGAATTTATCCAATTTCTGATCATCTTGCTCTCTTTTGCCACATTGTGCTCCTTTGACTTGAACATCGTGCTCCTTGACTTTGAACATTTTGCTTCTTTCGATACATTGTGCCTTCTGACAGCATTGTGCTTCTTGTGCTCCTTTTGTGCTTCTTAGCAGAATTGTCACATTGTGCTCCTTTCATCGTGCTCCTTTAGCACACATTGTGCTCTTTTGATAACATCGTGCGCTCCTTCAAAAATCTGCCTTAAAAATAGGTCCTTGGGGGGAATCGATCTCGGGTGTGATCGTTTAGAGTAAGGACCTCTACCATTTCGCCGTTAGGCTCATCCAATTCCTTGCAACGCCATTGCTTTATGCTTCTTTCACGGATGAATACTCGTAGGACCGAAATTAATTTCTCAAATTAATTTTGTTCTTCCTATGGTAGATTCCTTCTGATTTCAATATTCTGATTTATGATGCTTGTACTAAAGACTTAAAAACAAAGGGGATCTAAAGATACATTTGGCTCATCAAAACTTACAAAAATATTCCTATCAATTTTCCCCCTTTTTGATGACGCCAAAACCTATACTCAGTCATTTGGCTTGTCTTTTAAAACAATTATTTTTCAAAAGATTTTATTTTCATTACATAGCCAAGATGAGTTTAACAAATGATTTTGACTCTAGGAAAGGTATTTTAAGCCACTATATTCCTATTCGCATTTTTGGAATTTTAATGATAATGAATTTTTACATTTTTCCAATTTATGCGATTTGATACATTCTAAGCTAAAAAATATATCCTTTCAAGACAAATAAAAAAATTAAGAAACAACTTAATAGCATCATAAACCAGATAATTCAAATCATTTCAAATTGTTTCATGGGTTCATGTATCCCGTGGACCACAAAAATTGTACCAATCATAGAAATCATCTAATCACTTTGTTTCTCTTTTCCTTGAGCACATTGTTAATATGGTTCTGAACATCAACGAAATTGTCACTAATGACAAAGTTGTTGCATACCTGCCCAACTGAATAGTAGTTGAAAGCTTCAGTGATGTTGCTCCCGGCAGTATACCTTCCTCATACCATATGATGCACTCTTCTAGACTTTTTCCATCTTGTAGCTCGGCATCATTGACTTTGATGTAGTCCCTTAGAACCATAATCATCAAGGCTCTAGCATAGCTTTGAATTCTTCTGAAATTTTCACTTGAAACCCACATGTTTTGATCACTAGGACACTTTTCTTCATTCCTTTTTGGTAGATCATTCAAAGTCACCAACTTTGGCATTTCAATCTACCATCTCTCGGTGTGGATTCCAAATAAAGAGCTGCACGATTGTACCAATTTATTTGCTCAATGTTTTCCCCTGCACACACAATATCACGAAAAGAACGGTTAGTGGTATTTGCACCTTGCTTGATCCTCCTGGACTGCCAGCTTCACCACCACCGAACCAATACTCCAATCCTCCTTTTCTTGGTGCATTTCTTCCAGCAGATCTGCCTCCTCCACCTCTACTACTGCTTGTGCCAACATTTCTGCTAGCCATGGCAGTCATCATCATCTCAATCATGCTCTCCAAATGACTGAATCTCTCTTCCCCCTTTTTGGCGTAATCAAGAAGTGTATGAACCGATTCACGAAGAGATGAGATGGATTCGGAAATATTCTCATAAGAACCCTGAAGACAGCCCACTTTGGTGTTAACTGAGATGAGATCCGTGTGGACATCACTAATCTGCTTTTCATGTTGATGAACAACATTAAGAATACTTTGGCTTTGGTTCACGGCAATTGCTTCATTTGCCTTTCCAGAATTCTTGAGGATTTGTGAAAGTTGGATATAGAACTCATTGAGTTGCCCTTTGACATTGTGATTCAAACTTCCAACTTGTCTTTCAAGTGCTTGGTGGGTATCAATCAAATGTTGTTGACTTCTCCGATTTTCATCAAAAGATGCTTCGAATTTTCCACCTTGAATATTGACAACTTGATCCACATGAGTGTAGATCCCTTGAAACATGTTCTCCATTCGGTCAACAAGGCTTAAGACAACTTTCTCCAGATTTTCTAATTTCTCATTTGTAGGTGTGCCATCAAGTACTTGCTCTTCTCGGGATGAGGGAAAACACCTTGCTCTTTCTTGAGCAAAATCGGCTTCAAGCATGTGAGATTGAGCTTGATTTTCCACTATATTTCCTTCCCTTTCCGGAGTAAGTAACACGTGAGTGTCACCATGTGCACTTTCTGCATTAATAGATTGAATTTCCTCCGTATGTTGACTAGCTTGCATGGCATTATGGTCTTGACTTATTTCAGTGAGATTTAACATACTCACATCATATAAGCCACTATCCATTAAGTGTACACCATACGTGACATTTTCTTCAACATCCCTTGTCACAAATTCGACCATATCAACTAAGAAATTTTCTTCAGTAGGCAAATCACCTTGAACAGTGCAGTCAACAGTACCTTCGGCCAATTTGGCTTTCAATTTGTTTACAAATGCTCCATTTACCGTAGACAACAAGGTTGCATGGCAAACATCAAAATTGCCAATCCAATTTAGTGAAAACAATTCTTCTTCATGCATACTTGGTCCCTTATTCATCAACTCATCATAAGGACCAAGTCTCCATTTTCTCCAACTTAGGACTCTACGGTATTCATTCACTAATACACAGTCTAATCCTTCAAC
Source organism: Ipomoea nil (assembly GCF_001879475.1). Classification (NCBI taxonomy): domain Eukaryota; kingdom Viridiplantae; phylum Streptophyta; class Magnoliopsida; order Solanales; family Convolvulaceae; genus Ipomoea; species Ipomoea nil. Next base: position 1,504,341 of record NW_017617557.1, on the reverse strand, counting down.
TTGATGAATCTCCTCATTCAACATTGTTTCCAATTCGGCAATTTGGGAAAAAGGATTTAAGAGACTTTGGCTTGCATTTGGGTTAAGACATGTGGTAGGATTTTGGCTTGTGGTAGGGTTAAGGCTTGAGGTAGGGTTATGGCTTGTGTTTGGATTTTGGCTTGATGTAGGGTTTTCATGGGATTGAGAGGGTAGACCAAGAATTTCTGCAATTGGTCTTTTTCTAGCTGGGATACCTCTCGGCTTCCTCTTTCTTTTGGAATTTAGATCACTAATCACTTCATGATCTTTAAACAAGATTCTATTACTCCCAAAAGGCTTCTTTGACCTCATAGTCAACCCTTTTCCTTTGATAATCTCACCAATGAGCAAACCGAACCCTAATATACGGTTGAACTTCCCATTCCTTATTTTTGCACCTTTCACAAAGTGTGCAATTCGGCTCAAGACAAGCTTACTCCAATCACCCCTAACAACATTCATGATAGCATGTACATAACCAATTCTTACGGGTGAAATATCTTCCATGCTATTTAATTTGCACAACACACATTTGTAGAGAATTTTAACAAGCATTTCATACTCCAACTTCAACTCAGATTTTTGACCGGAAAGATTTGGTTCGAGAGAGGCATTCTCATTCCGAATTTCTGTCCAAATTTCCGTATGATCATATAAGTGAACATCTAAGTCCAATAGTGGTTGTTCTGGACTAGATATGGGCAGTCCAAAGGTTGTGTGTAACTCGTGTTCATCAATGGTGATGAGAGTTCCATTCATGGTGGACTCAATGGTCCATCCAACAACCTTGGCATTCATATAAAACTCTGCTACATCTTCATCATAAAATCCAGAATATGAGTAAGAACATAACCTCATTAGATTGCTTTGTTGAAGTGCATTGATGATTCTTTGTGCAAGAGGAGAGTTCTCGGCTTCTTTGAGGAATCCTTGAGGGTCAAAACTTCCTCCGGCCTTGATTTCCACTGCTAGCTTTGCAAGGTTGAGTTGTGTGGTGTGTCCTTCATTCGGTTGTGAGCTTGTATCTCCAATGGTGGCCATGATGCGATTGATATTTTTAGGAGATTTGAGGGATTGAGAATTTTTGGAAGAAGAGGTTTGTATTTCGGCTATGGAAGATGAAAAGCTTTTGAAAATTTGAGTGTAATGGTGGCTTCTCCAACCGATTGGGTAGAAAAGAGGTGTCTTTACACAAATATCCTCACAATTAAATGTTGACTTTTAATAAGTGAGGGGTATTTTTGATATTCCAATAGCTTCCAACCTTTGACCTAACTGATAGTTAGTTTAGGTTATATATTCTCCATCCAATTTGTCTGCTGATGTGGCGCCAAAAATTTAGATACTTGGACTGATTTTACCTGAAATAAAATTCAAAGAGCACTAAATCTGTTCGAAAATAATATGTATGTATCTACACGTTTTTATGTAGATGGAAGGGAGAGAAATCTATTCTTTCTAGACTATTTATTGTGCACAACTACCATAAAAAGGTGTTCTCATTTAAGACATTCTATCATCACACCATCTTATCACTCTTAAATGGTAAGATTTGGCATATCTAGATGATTTCTACTTGTACAAATGTATATAGATATACGGTTAGAAAGATATATAAGCACTATGTGCTTTAACACAATTTAATAGATATAGGTGGACATTAAAAAGATGTGACAATTTTTGCATGTGTGACACATAGGCACGAAAATTTAAATCAGATAAAGTGTCGAAATATCATATGGAAAATTGAGCTTATAAATAGAATAGAGTTTAGAAACTTAGCTCAATTCAATCATGCCCATTTCGTGTCTCAATTTCGAAAATCTTGATTCACACAGAGGCTTTGTGAGAATATCAGCTAATTGATTCTCGGTTGGGATATATTCGATTGATAATTCCTTCTTTTCAACATGATCCCGGATAAAATGATGTCTCACATCAATGTGTTTTGTTCTTGAATGCAACACGGGATTATGTGTTATGGCAATAGCACTTGTATTGTCACACAATATATTGACATTTTCACAATTCACGCCATAATCTTTCAGCTGTTGTTTCATCCAAAGAATTTGCGCACAACAACTTCCAGCAGCTATATATTCAGCTTCGGCTGTACTTGTAGCTATGGAGTTTTGCTTTTTGCTAAACCATGAAACCAACCTTCCCCCTAAGAACTGGCACGTTCCTGAGGTACTTTTGCGATCGATTTTACATCCTGCAAAATCTGCATCTGAGAAACCAGTTAGTGTAAAGTTACCTTCTTTGGGATACCATAATCCCACATTGACTGTTCCTTTTAAGTATCGGATGATTTTCTTGGTAGCAAGAAGATGACTCTCTTTTGGCTTTGACTGGAACCTAGCACATACTCCCACTGAGTAAGATATATCTGGTCGACTTGCAGTGAGGTATAGTAATGATCCAATCATTCCTCGATATTTTGTTTCGTCCACATCCTTGCCTTCATCATCTTTATCTAATCGTAAAGATGTGCTCATCGGGATCTTGATTGAGGACTTTCCATCTTGACCGAATTTCCTTATCAGATCTTTTGTGTACTTGGCCTGATGATTGATGAATATTCCTTCGCTGAGTTGCTTTACTTGTAGTCCAAGAAAGTAATTCAATTCTCCTATCATGCTCATCTCAAACTTATTCTGCATGAGCTTAGAAAATTTCTCACAAAGAATTTTATTAGTACTTCCAAAGATAATATCATCAACATAAATTTGTACTAATAAAATGTGATCATTTTCTTGAATTCTAAATAAGGTTTTATCAACAAGGCCTTTTGTGAAACCACAGTTAATTAGGAACGTTGATAGGGTGTCATACCAAGCTCTCGGTGCTTGTTTTAACCCATATAACGCCTTCTTTAATCTGTAGACCTTATTAATATCACCTTTTACCTCGAAACCGGGAGGTTGCTCAACGTAGACTTCCTATTCAAGTAATCCGTTTAAAAATGCACTTTTCACGTCCATTTGATAGACAGTGAAATTCTTGTATGCGGCATAAGCTAGAAATATTCTGATGGCTTCTAGTCTTGCAACGGGTGCAAATGTTTCATCAAAATCTATGCCTTCTTCTTGTGAATATCCTTTTGCCACTAAACGTGCTTTATTTCGAATGACGATTCCATCCTCATTAGCTTTATTCCGAAAGACCCATTTTGTTCCAATTACATTGTAATTTTCAGGTCTTGGAACTAATTCCCATACGTCATTTCTCTTAAACTGTTCAAGCTCTTCTTGCATTGCATTGATCCAATCTGGATCACTTAGTGCTTCTTCAATGCTTATGGGCTCCACCTGAGAAAGAAAACAAGAGAATAAAGAATTTATACTTGAGGACCTTGTTTTTACTCCTTCTCGTGGATCTCCAATCACTAGCTCTGGAGGGTGATTTTTGAGTCATCTCAAGTTAGGTTGTAGATTATGTGAGCTTTCCACGTTTCCCTGTTCAGTAGGTAAATTGGAGGTAGACACATTTTGCTCATCAGATTGATCTCCAATTTGTGTATTGACTTGAGAGTTTTGATTTTCCACGTGTGCATCTTCATTGGCTTCCACGTGTTCTTCACTATTGCAATCAATGTCCAATTGCTCCATACCCTGTACAATTTGATCTTTAAAAGATATGTCAGCATCATTAAATGATTTTTCAACTTGACAAATCTCCTGATCATTTTTGTTGCTTTGGGTTTCCTTCATATGAGCTTCATCAAATGTGACATGAATTGATTCTTCTACCACCATTGATTTCTTGTTCAATACTCTAAATGCTTTATTGGTAGATGAATATCCCAAAAATATTCCTTCATCTGCACGCTCATCAAAAGTCTTTAGATATGTTTTACCATTATTAAGAATAAAACATTTGATACCAAAAGTATGGAAATAGTTGAGTTTAGGTTTTCTCCCTTTCCATAATTCGTACGGAGTCTTATTGTAAGACTTATGTATCAAGCTCCGATTTTGTGTGTAGCAAGCGGTGTTGATTGCTTCAGCCCAATATCTTTTAGGTACCTCGGCTGACGTAATCATCACTCGTGCGGCTTCCTTTAGCGTTCTATTTCCTCTTTCGGCTACACCGTTTTGTTGAGGTGTACGCGCGGCAAATAGTTGATGTAGAATTCCTTGGGAATTGCAGTAGGCTTCAATCACTTGATTCACGAACTCAGTTCCACGATCCGTTCGGATTTTTGCAATTTTCAAGTCTTTCTCATTTTGTAGTAGCTTCAGTAGCTCTGGCAACTTTTGCTCCACTTCATTTTTCTTTTTGAGAAATATTGTCCATGTGTACCTAGAAAAGTCATCAACAACAACTAGTGTATATTTCTTACCACTTAGACTTGCTGGGTCTACTGGACCAAATAGATCCATGTGTAGTAGACTTAGCGGTCTTGTTGTAGATTCTTGAGCTTTGGATTTGAAAGATGTCTTGACTTGCTTTCCTCTTTGGCAAGCATCACATATTTGATCTTTCTTGTAGACAATGTCGGGCAGACCTTCAACTAATTTGTTTCTTGCTAGCTTGTTGATAGTTTTGAAGTTTAGATGATTCAACTTCTTGTGCCATTCCCAACTTGTTGCGTGTGAGTTGTTTGCTAGTAGACACACTGATTCTTTTGTTGTGTTCCAATCCACAACGTACATATTTTTCTTTCTTATTCCTTCGAGAACAACTTCTCCTGTGGAATTATTTTTCACTTGGCACTTCTCTTTGAAGAACTCTACTAGATATCCTTTGTCACAAAATTGACTTGTACTCAACAAGTTGAATTTTAGACCTTCAACAAAGGATACATCTTCGATTTTCAAACCATTTCGAAATATTGTACCGATTCCTTTTGTTATGCCGTATCGTTCATTTCCACCGAATACGACTTTTGGTCCTTCGATATTTTTAAGATTCACAAGACTTGATTTATTTCCAGTCATGTGTCTAGAACATCCACTATCAAAGTACCAAACTTCCTGCAAATGAATTAAACATTTTTAGGTACCCAACTTGACTTGGGTCCTTGGGTGTTAGTCATTTTTGGTACCCAAATCCACCTTGTACTCACTGATCTAAGTTTAGGTGATTGGTAACCATTAAACACATTATAATCATATTTAATTTTTGAAAACATTTTTTGTGCCGGTTTTTGAAAATTGACTCGATTTCTTGGCACTTGGGAAGAAGATTGTTTGAGCCTATGAAAGACATTAAATCTGGACTTAGTCCATGGTTTAATATTTCCAAACCAATCTTGTTTAGAGGGATAAAATCTTCCTGCCCCAATCCTCGGAGTTCTTCCCATTCTCCTATGAGGACTTTGTGCACTCGACTCATTGGTATGTTTCCATGTTGGAACAAACTTTTGCATTTTATTTGACTGCATTGGCGAATTAAATTGTCTTTGAGGCTTCGGCCTAGCAGTAACATTTTTGGCATTAGTTTGGTAACCAATTCCTTGTCTCATTGTGCTTTCTTGACCTTTTACAAATTTTACTACTTGGACTTTATTATTTAAAGTAGTAGTAGAATTGGTCAATTTCTCGGAGGCTTGAGAACACGATGGATCATAACCAAGTCCGGTTTTATCACTTGAGGGTTTTTGCATATTTACCATTTTGTTCATTATTTTGGATGAATGCGTAAATGTTGCTATAACCTCTCTGAGGTTGTGTTCTCTCACTTCCCTTGATTTACACTCTTCTTGAAGACAAATAATTTTATCTTTCAAGTCTTTCACTTCAAGCAGAGCATTTTGCAAATTTTCATTTAATTGATCCTTTTCAAGAATCAGATGATTATTGCGCTCTTTGAGTTGAGAGTGAGTGTCCATTACGGTTTGATGTTCTTCCATTAAGTGAAAGAGGGACTCTCTAGAAAATGAAGAATTAACAGAGTCATAAGATTTAGATGTTACCTCATTTTCTTCATGTCCATTAGCCATAAGACACATGTCCTCGTGTGGTGTATTGTTGTAGATGCTCATGCAAAGCATTGCATTGTCATCCTTTGAGGTGTCACTTTCATCACTTGAAGATTCTTCTGACTCACTTATTTCAAGTGGGTCACTGATGAGTGCTTTTCTTCTTTCTTTTAATCTTTTATCTTTGGGCTTGAATTCTTCCTGTTGAGGGTTAGTAACATTTGTATACTGACTTTTACTTACCTTGGGATATGGACAACTTGCTGCAAAGTGTCCCGGTTTTCTACAGTTGTAACACAAATTTGAATCTTCCTCAATAATTTCTTTCTTCGAATTCTTCGTTGTATTCCATGATTTCCCTTGTGGATTTTTCTTGTAGTTGCTTCTCTTCATGAATTTCCTGAATTTCTTGACAAAGAGAGCAAATTGATCATTAGGCAATAATTCAACATTTTGTACTGACCTTGAGGTTGATGGTTGCTCGGCTATAAGCGCGTTGTTCTTTTCTTCATGATCTTCCTCTAATCTTGATTTCATCTCAAATTCATAAGCTTTTAGATCACTAAAGAGCTTATCGGTTGATAGGTTTTTAGATCCCTATGATCTCTCATGGCTGTGACCTTCATGTCCCATGTAGATGGTAGACCACGTAGAATTTTGAGTGAGATTTCTTTTTGATTAATATCTTTTCCAAGATCATTAATCTCTCCTAAGATTTTGGCAAATCTTGTTTCCATGTCGGTAATATTCTCGCCGGTTAGCATTTTGAAATCCTCGAATTTCTTTAATGCTATAGTGAGTTTATTATCCTTTTCTTATTCGTCTCCTTCACCAATTTGAATGAGCGTTTCCCATACTTCCTTCGCGGATTGACACTTTCGAACTTTTGGAAATATCGTGTCATCGATAGATTTAAACAAAATATCCTTGGCAATATTGTCCAAGTTATTTCTTGTTCTATCTTCACGAGACCATTCCACTTTCGGTTTTGGAATGTATTGTGGAGTGTCACTTGTTTGTACGGATGAAGTGTTGACTTGCAAAATCTCAATAGGACCACTTGTAACCACTTCCCGATAGGGTGGTGAAAGTCTAGAGGGGGGGGGGGGGGTGAATAGACTTTCAAGCTTTTTCAGATTAAATAACTCTTTGGTAACTTCAACTCTAAATAGAGCAAGTTTGTACTGCACAGCGGAATAATAGTAAAGAGTTATGCCCAACTAGTAAATTAAGTGTGCAGGTATAAGTAAGTTAGGTACAAATGATATGTAAAGTGACAGAGATATCTTGAATATATAGAGGAGATGGTTCACTCAATATATAATGACAATATTCAAGATTGTAAATAAATATCGTATCACGTCGAAAGTGTGACGAATGTTACATGCAACACGTCAAACTTGCTTAGAATAAATCACTATTTAAGCTTGAGAAGTTTGAGTCACATGCATACGTGAGAACACACTAAACCCGGATGATTAAGATTAACTGTGAATAGTAAACGGGTTAGTCGGATGAGATAGATAGATATAGCAAATAAAGTAAGTGCGGTATGTAAATGAGAGAGGCAATTTATAGTGGTTCGGAAGTGGCGTAATCTTCCTAGTCCACTTTTCTCCTTTCACGTCTAGGAGAAATTCACTATTTTCCACACACAGTTACAATAGTGAACAAGTGCTACACAGGCACTTCCTCCGGATGTCTTGCACACAGCTACACCCTACTCCGAGTGTCTCGCACACAGCTACACTCAACTCCGAGTATTTCGCACACAGCTATACTCAACGCCAACTAAGTGTTTTGCACACAGCTATACTCTTTCTACAGTTTACAAATACAAGGATTTGTATTTCTCTCTCCAACTAGATTTTGAGACTATTCAGACTAAGTCTCTTTGAATATTTGAGCACTAGCACTTTTGAATTTTGCACTTGTATTCTATCTCGTTTTTCTCTGTTCTTCTCACGCTCTTTGTCTTCAAGTCTTCATGGCTTTTTATACTCAATCAAATATATCCGTTGGAGTGGGATAATTTGATATTTGAATTTTGAATCTTCATAGCCTGATATTGTTGACAGTAGATCTTCAATTTTGATTTGATTTGTCAACTTGCCTGACAAAGTAATTATTTCTAGCACAACTTTGATTTTCTAGTTGTTTCTAAAAATATTACTTTAATTGTCAATTTGAATATCCAACGAATCTTTGAAATAAATTCATCTGATAGAATTTATTTCTAGGATAAGTTTTTATATTCATGCCTTCATAAATATTTTTCCGTTCTGATCAAATGTCTTTCAGGCAATTTTGGAGTCTTGTGGCATGTGGGTGGACTTGGAGTAAATTCCTTCGAATTTATCCAATTTCTGATCATCTTGCTCTTTTGCCACATTGTGCTCCTTTGACTTGAACATCGTGCTCCTTGACTTTGAACATTTTGCTTCTTTCGATACATTGTGCTCTTCTGACAGCATTGTGCTCCTTAGCAGCATTGTGCTTCTTAGGTGGCATTGTGCTCCTTAGCAGAATTGGTCACATTGTGCTCCTTTGGTGAGCATCGTGCTCCTTCGAACACATTGTGCTCCTTCGAACACATTGTGCTCTTTTGAACACATCGTGCTCCTTCGGACACATTGTGCTCTTTTGAACACATCGTGCTCTTTTGAACACATCGTGCTCCTTCGGACACATTGTGCTCTTTTGAACACATCGTGCTCCTTTAGCACACATTGTGCTCCTTCAAAAATCTGCCTTTTCCTTGGGGGGGGGGGGGGGGAAATCGATCTCGGGTGTGATCATTTAGAGTAAGGACCTCTACCATTTCGCCGTTAGGCTCATCCGGTCATTCCTTGCAACGCCATTGCTTTATGCTTCTTTCACGGATGAATACTCGTAGGACCAAAATTAATTTCTCAAATTAATTTTGTTCTTCCTATGGTAGATTCCTTCTGATTTCAATATTCTGATTTATGATGCTTGTACTAAAGACTTAAAAACAAAGGGGATCTAAAGATACATTTGGCTCATCAAAACTTACAAAAATATTCCTATCAGACTGATTTGAAGAGAAGATTCAGTAAACAAGATCTGTTTAGAATTGCTGAAATTAAATGTGAGATATACCAGACTAAGCAAGGTCATAATCTGTTGAATGAGTATTTTACCAGACAGAAACTGCTACGGGATGAACTTGCAATTCTAAAACCTCGGGTGTACTGTGATTGTGTAAACAAGTGTGAATGTGGGAAGAAGATTGATGATCTAAATGAACAGTCTGAAATGGATAAATTGTTTATTTTCTTGATTGGCCTACACGAAAGATATACAGGGGCTAGAAATCAAATCATGCTCATGAGGTCATTACCTGATGTCAATGAAGCTTATTCCATGGTTGCACAATAAGAAAAGCAATTTCAGATAGCAAATGGAAGTTTTGAAAGCCAGCTGTATCAAGCAGGAGAAACCAGTTCTACAAGCACTGCTTTAATGGCTAGGATAGAAGGAAATTTTCAGTGAGGAAGCAAGAAGGGCACATTCAATAACAAGAGGCCTGTGTGCACCTACTGTGGTTACACAGGACACACCCAAGACAATTGTTACAAACAACATGGCTATCCACCTAGTTGGAAGCCAATACCAAGGAACCAAGCCTCATCAAATCAAGTCCAAAGGCCATCAGGAGAACATCAGTCTGCCAATAATAGAAGCATGGCCTTCACACAAGATGATTTCAAGAGGTTCTTGGACTTTATAAAGACAAAAGATCCAGCCCTTGAACCCATGAACTCACCTCTGGATCAATCATCACAGGTGTTCATCAACACTGCCTCAGTTGATCTGCATGATGGAGGTATACTCCCTTCACTTAACTCTCTTAGATGTGACAAGAATAACTGGATTGTGGACAGTGGTGTCACTCATCATATTGTTTGTGATTTGGAACTGTTAGTAGTCACAAGAAGGCTTATAACTTGCATGTCAGTCTACCTAATGGATAGCAGGCTGAAATTGCTTCTGTTGGATCAGTTATTCGTCTTATGAGTTTATCTTAGATAGTGTGCTTTGTGTCCCTGGATTCCATTACAACTTGATCTCTGTAGCATCCTTTACTAACGACACTAGCTGCAGTATGAAAATGTGGGCTGATCAGTGTATTATACAGGATTCTCATGGCAAAGTAATTGGAAGGACTAACCTAAAAAACGGGCTGTATTACCTTGTTTCTCATGTTCTTTCTTCAATTGTCTGTAATTCCATTTCTAGCACAAACAAATGTACTATGTGGCATGCCTCATACTCCAAAGTAGTTTTGTTAAAGGAGCATGATCCTATGATACATGTTGATAAGAATTTGATATGTGATAGTTGTTATTTGGCAAAACATAAAAGGCTTCCATTCCAATCTAGTGTTTCTTTGTCAAGTAATTGCTTTGATTTAGTGCATATTGATATATGTGGTCCCTACAAAATAGCCAACATTCATAGCCAGCACTACTTTCTCACTATTTTGGATGATCATAGTAGGACTGTTTGGATATATTTGATGAATTTAAAATCAGAAGTCAGAGATATAATCAGAGGATTCTGCAATCTGGTAGAGAATCAATTTGGGGCTCAAATAAAATGCATAAGGACTGATAATGGCTTAGAGTTCAACATGCTTGATTTTTTCAGACAGAAGGGAATTGTGCATCAAACTTCATGCACCTACACTCCTCAGCAGAACAGTAGAGTGGAGACAAAGCATGGGCATTTGCAATCTATTGCAAGGGCTCTCAAGTTCCAAGAAAATTTTCCAGAACATTTTTGGGGTGAGTGTTTACTTCATGTAGCCTACATCATCAACAGACTGCCATCCAGTGCTATCAACAATCAGGTCCCTTACAAGGTTTTGATGGGAAAAGTTCCACAATATCATCATTTGAAGGTTTTTGGGTGCTTAGCTTATGCAACTACTATAGGACCAAGGTTTAAGTTGGATGCTAAAGCCAAGAGGTGTATCTTTCTTGGTTATGCCAGTGGTACTAAAGGACACAAGTTGTATGATCTGGTGTCCAAACAGGTATTCATATCAAGAGATGTTGTTTTCTATGAGCACTTGTTTCCCTTCCAGCAGGTCCGTCACTCACAAGAAGGGATCTGTCAAATAACACTTCTTACTATGAATCAGGCCCCTATGGAAGATCCAGATACACCTCAATCTTGTGAGCAGCCAAACAATACTGAGCAGGATCATGGAGATGAGATACCTGAACAGCCAACAGATATGCATATCCATGATATCCATGATCAAGCCAATAGCAGCACAGAACATACATGTTCTCATTCATTGAGTGAACAACACTTGAAGTACTACAAAAATCTCATTCCCTAGTGAGGAGCAATCAGCAAGTTACAAGAAGATCTACAATACAGAAACAGGTTCCTAACTATCTACAAGACTATGTTTGCCAAAATGCAACAGTCAAGACTACACCTTATCCTGTATGTACAGTGCTGAGCTATAAAAGGCTTGAGCCTTCCTTCCAGTCCTTTGCCATGAACATCATCAGCCATTCTGAACCAAAAACCTATCAGGAAGCAGTCCAACATGAGTGTTGGAGAAAGGCAATGCAGGATGAGATCACAGCTTTGGAAAGGAACAATACATGGAAATTGGTGAGTCTACCCCCTTCCAATAAACCAATTGGTTGCAAATGGGTTTATAAGGTCAAACATAAGGCTGATGGAACAATAGACAGATACAAGGCAAGACTTGCAGCTAAGGGCTACAACCAAACACTTGGGGTTGATTACTTGGACACATTCAGTCCAGTAGCTAAGATGACTACCATTAGAACTCTCCTAGTAGTTGCAGCAGCAAAGAACTGGCACATACACCAAATGGATGTCAACAATGTTTTTCTCCATGGGGATTTAGAAGAAGAAGTATATATGCAGCCACATCTTGGTTTCCTAGGAGCAGAAAGTGGGCAGGTATGCAAGTTCATCAAGTCTTTATATGGCTTGAAACAAGCCAGTAGGCAATGGAACACTAAGTTGAGTATTGCCCTACAAAATATGAGATTCAGACAATCCCTACCTGATAATTCCTTGTTTAGTGAAAATAGCTCCTTTGTAGCATTGTTAGTATATGGTGATGATATAATTGTTGCAAGTGCTGAACTAGACATCATACAAGAAGTTAAGAAGCAGCTTAATGACAGTTTTCAGATCAAAGATCTAGGGCCTATAAAGTATTTCCTTGGCCTAGAAGTTGCTAGACAAAAGAAGGGAATTGTAGTCTGCCAGAGAAAATATGCTTTGGAGCTGCTTGATGACACGGGTTACACTAATGCAAAACCAGTACACAGCCCTACAGTTCCCTCACACAAACTAAGCAAGAATGAGGGAGAGCCACTTGAAGATAACTCACAGTACAGAAGAATAGTAGGCAAGCTCATATACTTGACAATTACCAGACCTGATATTAGTTTTGCTACTCAACAGTTATCTCAATTCCTTGACAAACCTACTCATCTACATATGCAAGCTGCTCACAGAGTGTTGAGATATATAAAAGCTGCCCCTGGTCAAGGACTTTTCTTCCCAACAACATCTGATTTACAGCTCAAGGCTTTTTTTTTTTATTCTGATTGGGGGGCTTGTATTGATACAAGAAAATCTGTTACTGGTTTCTGTGTATTCCTAGGGGAGGCTCTGATTTCATGGAAGTCTAAGAAGCAAGCAACAGTCTCTAAATCATCCTCAGAGGCAGAATATAGAGCATTAGCAGCCACAACTTGTGAAGTGCAATGGTTAACTTTTCTATTGTATTCGTCCCAATCGTCCAAACACCTGAAAGAGTGAAAGTTATGGGATGTAAATGGGTTTTTGTAAGAAAGAGAAATGAGAGAAATGAAGTTACGAGATACAAAGCAAGACTCGTAGCTCAAGGATTCTCTCAAAGACCAGGTATCGATTATGATGAAACATATTCCCCCGTAGTGGATGCTATAACATTACGATACCTTATTAGCTTAACTGTACATGAAAGGCTAAATATGCAACTAATGGATGTGGTAATAACTTATCTGTATAGATCACTTGATAGTGATATCTATATGAAAATCCCTGAAGGATTGAAAATGGCTGAAAGGCATAAAACGAGTCCTCGAGAACTTTATTCAATAAAGTTACAAAGATCTTTATATGGATTAAAACAATCAGGATGCATGTGGTATAACCGACTTAGTGAATATTTACTAAAAGAAGGTTATACCAATGATCAAATTTCTCCATGTGTTTTTATAAAGAGATCTAAACATGGATTCGTTATAATCGTTGTTTATGTTGATGATTTGAACATCATTGGAACCCCCGAGGAAATCTCAAAAACAGTGGATTATTTGAAAATGGAATTTGAGATGAAAGATCTTGGGATAACAAAATTCCGTCTTAGCCTACAAATTGAACATTTGGATAAAGGAATTTTTGTCCATCAATCAAATTATACAAAAAGGGTCCTTAGGAGATTTTATATGGATAAAGCACATCCATTGAGTAGCCCGATGAGTGTTCGATCTCTTGATGTGAAAAATGACCTTTTTCGACCTCAAGAAGATGATGAAGAAATCCTTGGTCCAGAAGTGCCATATCTTAGTGCAATAGGTGCACTAATGTATCTTGCTAACAACACAAGCCCTGATATTGCATTTTCTGTTAATTTGTTAACAAGATATAGTTCTTGTCCAACACGAAGGCACTGGAATGGCATCAAGCATATATTACGCTACCTCCAAGGAATTGTTTATTTGGGGTTATTTTATGCAAAAGATTCTAAATTAGACTTGGTTGGTTTTGCAGATGTTGGGTATCTTTCGGATCCGCATAAAGTCGATCCCAAACTGGTTATTTGTTTATGAGTGCAGGTACAACTATATCTTGGCGTTCCACTAAGCAAACACTTGTTGCCACTTCTTCAAATCATGTTGAGCTAATCGCTATTCATGAAGCAAGTCGAGAGTGTGTATGACCTAAATCAATTGCTCAATACATTAGCGAAGCATGTGGTCTATCTGTGGATGACACTCCAACAACAACATATGAAGACAATGCAGCATGTATCGCCCAGTTGAAGGAGGGAAACATCAAGGGAGACAGAATAAAGCACATTTCACCAAAGTTCTTCTTCACTCATAACCTTTAGAAAAAAGGTGAAATCAATATTCAACAGATTCGTTCAAGTGAGAACTTAGCAAATCTGTTCCCCAATATTCACTCATGACCTTCAGAAAAAAGATGTACAACGCCTTTGAAATAAAATGAGGATATATATATATATATATATATATATATATATATATATATATATCCGATTTGGTCTATATTTTAAACAGGTCAACAAATATAATTTGTAACGCAACTGAGCAACTAGAGGCTAGCTGGCTAAACTAGAACTAGTTTGCCAGCCAACTTATTACTTAAAATTATATTATGTGTTTGTAAATATTAATTTTTGTATAATTCAATATTTGAATCGATCTCTAATCCCATAATTAACAACTAATATCCCACCTAATTAAATAATTTGTATTTTTTTTATAAAATATTTAGTTTGTGCATATAATGTTTGTTTAGATTTGGGGTGGGCGTTTCGGATTTCGGTTCAGGTTTTTAGATTTCGGTTTTTCAATTAAAAAAATAAATAAATAAATAAATAAATAAGTTAAACCATTCGGTTTAACGTTAGATTTCCGTTCGGTTCGATTACGGTTCAGATTTAATTCGGTTCGGTTTAAGATCTCCAAATTTCAACATTTCATAATTTTTCGAACATACTATCAAACAATACATATTCACATAATCCAAATCCAAACTCTAAACATTATATAACAAAATAGCAATCAAAGTTCAAACACAATACTAAGTACTAATTACCAAGCATCAGTTAACTCTTTTGCACAACCGACTCTTCAGTTGGTTCGCTTGAAATGTTTTATTGACAAGATGAATAATCATCTATCTGTAAAGTTGATATTAGAAGAACAAGTGTCAAGTACTATATAATTTATTTTTGGACACAATCTGTCATTGTTAGTGCACTCGAAATATATTCCAGTGCTATAAAATAATTATAGTGCATTGGAAATTAACATTAGAATGTCTGTAAAGCACATTAAATTTAATTTATAGAAACATGAAACAAAAAAAAAAACAAAAAAAAAAAAAAAAAAAAAAAAAAAAACCCTTAATATTGTAAATATAACTCAAGTTAAATATAATTGTGAGGTAAAGAACAATTGCGACAAACAACAAAAGTGCAATATAGAGAACAAACTATAAAGAAATCAAATAAAAGCTTTAAGGGAGATACCAGTGAGAATAAAAATTGAACGGCAAAGCAGGCATCAAGAGACTTGGATTTACTTTATTATTATTATTATTATTATTATTATTATTATTATTATTATTATTATTATTATTATTTATAAAAAAAAAATTTATATGATATTCAGTTCGGTTCGATTTTTGTCAAACCGTTCGGTTTCGGTTCGATTCGGTACCGAACCGTTCAATGTTCTATTACTAGTTCGGATCGGATAAACAGAACCGAATTGCCCACTCCTAGTTTAGATAATTAAATTTAAATTTTAATTGGTTTAACCTATATTTTAACATTTTAAAATATGTATATAATATTTTTATTTTATAATTATAATATCTTTAATTCAACGCCCTATTAATTCGCAAAGTTGATAAAACATATAGTTTATAAATTTATGTAATTTATCTAATAATTAATAAATAAACTTATATTAACTCTATATTTATATGAAAGCTTATGTAAAGTTATAATTTGTCATATTAATTAATGATGGTAAGAAACATAATTTGATTAATTTAAATATATAAAATTTAACTAATTTTTATTGTTTATATGCTTTTTTTAGTACACCATGAACTGGAATGGGATTTGAGTATATAAAATTTAACTATAATGTTTATTTGAACCAGAGACCTTCATTAGGGAAAACAAATGTGATGTTATCAAATCACAGGTGCTTGCTTATATGTTATAGGGAAAGGGTCAAATATGCCCTCAACTTTAGCTTAAAAGTCAATTAGGCCCTAAACCTTTTAAAGGTTCAATTACACCCATCAACAATTCATTTAGGTGCAATGAAGCCCAAAAACAAGTTAATGATCTGCTATCACAGGTCATTAGGGTTCAAGCCACCTTCCGGCGAATTTTTCGACAAAAAAAAGGTGACCAGCAACCGACTCAGATTTGCCGAAAATTTTGCCGGTCACTTCTTTTGTCGAAAATTTCGCCGGTCACTTTTTTTTTTTTTTTGCTGGAAAATTCGCCGGAAGGTGGCCTGAACCCTAATGACATGTGATAGCATGTAATTAATTTGTTTTTGGGCTTCATTGCACTTAAATGAATTGTTGATGAATGTAATTGCACCTTTAAAAAGTTTAGAGGCCTAATTGACTTTTAAACTAAAGTTCGAGGACCTATTTGATCCTTTTTCCCGTTGTTATATAATACTTATATAACTATATTTTTTTTTTGAAGAAATATAAATATATATAACTAAACTACAGTACAAAATATTTATTACATTATTGTTGTATATATTTAGCATGTGAGGTTATCCCCAGGATGAACACCAAGTTGCTGGCAGTACTGTGTGTAATACTCAACCCTCTTCCTAACGGTGACCGGATTAGTCCCGTCGCACTCAAGTTGGCCGCTGATGGTGCGAATGGTGGCGCCAAAACCCTGACCGGTGGTGATGAGAGAATGGCAGTTGTTCATCCAAAACCACAGGGCGGTTTTGAAGGAAATAACCGGGTCTGTGGCGACGACGTCCGGATTGTTTAGACCGTCGAAACCGATGCTTTGGCCGGCCGGTCCATAGTTGAAATTCCAGGATAGTTGGAACGGCCCACGACCATAGTACTTCTTTCCGGGTGCACAGGGATATTGTTTGTTGCTCTTGTCGCAGAAGTCTCTGGATGCACCGTCAATCTCATTTATGTAGCACATATCTGAAAATAAATTTTAATAACAAAATTTACCAATAATTTAGAAACACTTCTTCTGCCAGTAAAGGTAAAGTCCAGAAATTGGTACGTGGCTACTGGCTAGGGTATTGTTGAGATGAGGTTGGTAAAGGGCCAAGCTCAGCACTCTGACTGTCGAAAATGTGTGACGGGATAAGGAAATGAAGTTACGTTTTCGCTACTAGCCGTGATAAGCGTCAGGAGCTTGAATCCCAACAAGAGTTAAGACTAATTAGTGCCAGAAGGAATAGCTGGTAAAGAGCTAAGTCTAGCACCCTGACTCTAGAAAATAGGTGGCGGTATAAGGAAATAAAGTTACATCTTCTCCTACTATCTATAATTTTGGAATAAGGGTCAAATAGGCTACTCAATTGCACACCAAAGTGCAATTAGGCCACCGAACTCAAAAAAGATGCAATTGGGTTCTTAAACAACACAAAATTATGCAATTAGGTCCAAAATGACCTGTTTACCTGAAATTGTAGGTTACCTATTTTAAAAATAATTTTTAAAACTAATTTTAAATAAAATAATTAATTAAAATTAAAAAAAAAATTAAACATGTCGGAGACGAAGAGCTTGGTTGGAGACGAAGACCTTCGTCTCCATGGTCAGGAGACAAAGGTTCTCCCTGACCATGGGGACGAACCTGCTGGAGACGAATCGTCTCCGCCAGGTTTAGTTTATATATATATATATATATATATATATATATATATATATATATATATATATATATATATATATATATATAAATTAATTGTTTTATTTAAAATTAGTTTTACATTTTTTTTTAATCGGTAACCTACAACATCAGGTAAACAGGTTATTTTAGACCTAATTGTATAATTTTGTGTTGTTCAGAGATTTAATTGCATCTTTTTAATGTTCAATCATCTAATTGCACTTTGGTGTGCACTTCAGTGGCCTATTTGACCCTTATTCCTATAATTTTGAGTGCACTAGTAAACGTATGATCCTAACACTTAAAAAAGATGATTAACTTACTTCCAGTTTCGTAAGTAACGTGGGCGAAAAACGCCGCAATTTCCCGCTTAGAGTCATCGGCGCTACCAACCGTTCCGAACTGCGGATAAGAGTTGACGGCGTCAAGAAACGAAGTTCGCGTGTAGAAGCCCTTCCCTTCGCAGCCGGAATCCGCCTGATCGGCAATTCCGTTGAAAAACGCATCTGACACGATGTCGGAAACGGACCCGCCGCTGCTTGGAGAGATTGCAATAAGAGCTAAGCATACCAAAAGTGAACCAAAATAAGCCATTTTAATTTCACTATTGCAAAAGTGTTGGCGATAGGAGTATTTATAGTGTAAAGAGGGTTATCTGATGGCTGCAAATTTGCTTTATATTGACTTTGGCTGCAAATTACCTCATTATATTTTTAAAGATGAGGTGATTCATATTCATACGGTTTTTGTGTATTTGTTGACTTTGACTTTGACTTTGACTTTTTATCCATCTCAATTCCTCCATTATACGGAGTATTTATTACTTAGAACTAATATTGTATTTACTTTGACTTGCATGATCTCAATACCTTCGTTGGGATAATAGAATATATTTTTTAAAAAATAATTTATTTTTCAAAAAATATTTTCATTTTCTTGTATATACTAAAAATAAAAAATTAATCTTTTTCTATTTAACTAAAAGTTAAAAATTATATTTTTTCAGTTTGATTCATCTATTTAATACACCAACATATATCAATTACAAAATTATTTCTTTTAAAATATTAATTTTTAATGTTGGTCATAATTTTTATTTATTTTTAAATAACATTTATGACTTAAATATGGCGTTGTTTGGTAGAGTTTATTTTAGAGCTTATGACTTATTTTAAACTACTAAGCTATAAGATTTGTTTGGAAAAACATAAGAGTTTAAAAGAATAGCTTATTTTTAATAGTAATTATAATAAAAATGTAAATAAATACTTTTTAACTTGTAACATATTATAATAAAAATAAATACATGAATTGATAAATATATAATTCTAAACTAAAGAAATTGAACAAAAAATATTTTTTTTGGATGTGGGCCAAGCCAAAAAATATATATATTTTTATTATATGGTTTCTATACTCAATTCATATTTAATTAGATACTGATAAATGTAATAACTCTTAATTAAAAAATTGGAGAATAACTAGCTAGGTTGGCATGGGTGGTCGTGCACTCTCATTCCTTAAGATAGGTTGGGAGTTCAAACCTCATCTCGTATGAAAAAATTAATTTGGCTAGCACTTTGTCCCTCCTATAGTTAGGGTCTGCTTATGACATCTCATGGCCTGACAAAAAAAAAAAGAAATTGATGAATTTTTTATTTTTATTCCTCCTATAGTTAGGGTCTGCTTAGGACATCTCATGGCCTGACAAAAAAAAAAAATTGACGAATTTTTTATTTTTATTTGTTATGGGGAAGGTTAAGAACTCAACATTTTTATTGCTTAGTGACCCAACTAAATTCATGTTTTAATTACTCGTTGATAAATGTAATAAGTCTAAACTAAAAAAATTAAAATTAAAATAATAATTATTGTTTGACCCTGCTCAATATTTTATTGTTTGACCCAGCTCAACCATACACATATTTTAACTAGATTAGCTTAATATCTAGTTTAAATAATAATTAGACAAATGGTTAGTTGGGTAACCTACCTATTTGACACCACTCAAAGGAAGAATAAAAATTTTAAAAAATTTTCTTATTAAAAATCTCAAAAAACATTTTTCAATAAAATAGGTCAGTTTTTATTTGAACAAAATGAGTATTTTTTTTCTTTTTTTTTGAAGATAAAGATGCTAATTCATTAATCATAGGCTGAAACGTTTACAATAAAGATCCATGGAATGGTCAAACATTCCTTACAGTCAGAAATAGAAACATGTGCATATGCCAAACATCCAAAAACCTTGAGATATTTGATAGAAGGTTTTCTCCCACTCCAAGCTTCTTCGGGTGTCTTATCACGGACACTTTTAGTTGGACACCTATTCAACACATAGACAGCACAAGCAACAGCTTCTACCCAAAAAGGCTTAGGCAGATTCTTGGATTTCAACCTGCACCTTACCATATCCATGATAGACCTATTCTTCCTCTCAGCCACTCTGTTTTGTTGTGGAGTGTATCTAGCTGTCATCTGGTGTTGGATACCCTTCTTCTTCAGAAAATCATCACAGGCAATATATTATGTACCTCTATCAGTTCTCAAGATTTTAATTTCATAACCACTTTGCTTCTCAACAAAAGCCTTAAATTGTTTGAAAACATCACATGCTTCAGACTTTTGCTTCAGAAAGTAAACTCATGTTTTTCTACTGAAATCATCAACGAAAGTAATAAAGTACTTATAACCTCCATGTGAGGGAATCTCCAACGAACACAGGTCTGAATGAATAATCTCTAACTGTTTTGTGGCTCTTCTTGACTTGCCCACATGGAAGGGATCTCTATGCTTCTTCCCAATCACACAAATCTCACAGATACGATTAGGGACATTCACAACAGGTAAATCAGAAACAAGTTCCTTTCTCGCAAGATAGTTTAATCCAGATAAATGAAAATGCCCAAACTGCATATTCCATAACCAATTATCATCGCAAACTTCAGAATTAAAGCAAGCAATGAGAGTATGCTTAATTTTCAAAGGAAATAGTCGATTTTGGGACATATTTACCTTTGGAATTAAAACTCCTTTAGCATCTGCTATGGTACAACACCCCTGAGCAATATCTATCTTATATCCTTTTTCTGACAACTGTCCCATACTCAACAAATTTTGGTGTAGTTCAAGAACATAGAACACATCGGATATAAAATTGTGAGTACCATCCTTCAACTGAATAGAGATTTTACCTTTTCCCAAAATTGGCACTTTTGACTTATTGCCAAATGTCACTTCAGACCGGACTGATTCATCCAGTTCAGAAAACAATTCTTTCTTCACACACATATGGTTACTACACCTAGTATCCAAGAACCATATGTTTTTATGTGTAGAAAAACTATCGCTGGCTAAAAGTAAAGTTTCAGAACTCTCACCAGAATTTTCAGCAGTGTTTTCAGCAATGTTTGCTTGATTTCCACGATTGTCTTCATTATACCAGCAATCTGCAATCTTGTGTCCATACTTGCCACAATTGTAGCAATGAAATGGAAATTTACCTCCTTGTTTGGTATTACCTCCACCTCTTACTTGGTTGAAGTTACCACTTCCTCCTCCTTGGTTGGAGTTACCACGACCTCTTCCACCAGAACCTCCTCTTCCTCTTCCACGACCTCTACTAGATCCTCCACCTCTTTGATTAGTGCCAGTCACATTAAGGGTGACTTGACTCTTCAAAGCTTCTTCAGCTAGTGGTTCCGATTTTGACGCAATTCTGTCAATATGACTTTCTACCATACCTTTCAGCTCTGCAATTGATAAGAGCTCAGTTTTGTGTGACTCTATGATCGAAGCCACCACATGGTCATACTTCATCGGCATAGTTCGTAGAACTTTTTCAACCACTGCACCATCTTCAATCGTATCTCCGTATAACATCATCTTATTCACCATATCAATAAGACGAGTGAAATACGCGTCTACTGTTTCTGTAGAGGTCATCTCACAATTGTCGTACAACCTTCTCAACGACTGCAACTTAGACTTCTGCGCCCGATCAACTCCTTTGTTTGACACCTTTAAGATGTCCCAAGCTTGCTTTGCTATTTGAGCACGAGCTAATTGCCCAAAAATGGAGTAATGAACACCTTGGTGAATCTGACCCAAAGCCAATTGATCTCACCGTGTTTGGGCTGCATTAGCTCCTTCGAGTAGACCGGGATCAACAAAGCTCCAAAGATTTTGAGCTTTCAAATGTGTGGACATCAGGTCGAGTTTCCCGTCTAATTTGGGACCTGACCATACAATATTGAAATTTGCAGCCATATTTCACTACGGGAAATATCTCGGGATTGAAAGGTTGACTGGCTCTGATACCAAATGTTAGATATATTAAATAATAATATATCTATATTAGATATATATATATTATATATAATATATCTATATACGCATATATAAAATTGAGAGAAAGAGAGAGAGGAATGAATGTGATTTTATTTAATGAATAAATCGATTGAATACATCTTATTTATACTAAAAGAATGATAACTAGCAAAGCTGAAATTTAGGCCTAATGCTCTAATCCATGATCCACGTACATACACGTACATACTGCATTCATGTACTGCTATGCTGCATGGCCCACGTAGTGCATTAATTTATAACAAACTTATTATACTTGGTTTAACAATTATAATAATATTATTATTATAACAATTCTCGGTAGTCTTTCCGATGTCCTGCAACCGGTTATCTCATCGGCTGCTTCGGCAAGTGATGCGTGGACACGTCTGTCCACTAGTTGTGCCGCTACGTCGAGGAAACGTGTGGTGTCATTAAAAGCAAAACTTGCCAAAAATCCTAGGGCCAACCGGTTTATTGACTCGTACATGAGGGAAATGCGAGTCATTACCGACGATTTGTCTCTTAATCAAAGTCCGGTGAGCGAAGAAGACCTCGTGATCCATATATTCATGCAACTTGGCGATGAATACAACCTCATTGTCGAGGCTCTTCGCGTGCGAACCCAGACTATCTCGTTTAGTGAGTTGCAATATGTGCTCACTGATTTTGAGAGGTTGATGAAAGATAATGAAGCTGCCTTGCACATCTATATGCCGAATGTGAATGCCACACAACGACGGTATAATGGCTTAGCTGACTTCCAATCTCAAAATTACAATCGGCGTGGCAGAGGGCGACAAAACCAGGTGAAGAATAACGGCAATCGGTTTGCTAGGTACTCTAATTATTGTGAGTATCCAAGGCATGACACCAAATTCTGCCGAAAACTAGCCAAGTTTTTGAGGGAGAATAATGTGGTTGTGCTTAAGCCACAAACAAAGCTCGGCAGTCTCCTTGGGTTCATGCTACTTCAACTGTAGCTTCGCCTACTCAGTCCTGGCTTATGGACTCCGGAGCCTCGCATCACACGGTCAATGATGCCACGTCGCTTCACACTCTGGCGAACTACACTGGACCTGACGAAATCATAATGGGCGATGGTAAGTCACTACGTATCTCACACACTGGGTCGATTTCTATACCCTTGAATAGTCGATCCCTCGTATTATCTGATGTATTGTGTGTTCCGAGTTTGCACAAAAATCTTGTTTCTGTTTCCAAACTCTGTAGAACTAACTCAGTTTCTGTTGAATTCTTTGATACATATTTTGTGGTTAAGGATCGGCAATCGGGAACTCCTTTCGTACAGGGTCCAATCGTTAGTGACGTTTACAACCTCCCAGTCCAGCGGCCTCAACTTAACGTTGCCACCAAGTCTTCCCTGTCAAGTTGGCATTATCAGTTTGGTCATCCCAACTCTAAAGTGTTAGCCTGTCTTCTTAGAAATAACAATATTCATTTCATGCCTGACGAGCTTAATGCGTTTTCTTGTAACTCTTTCCATGTTAATAAAAGTCACAAACTCCCGTTTTCCTTTAATTCCATTACCAGTTCACGACCGTTGCAGTTACTTTGCACGGATGTGTGGAGTTCCGCAACGGTCTCCGTTGATGGTTTTAAATATTATGTCAATTTTGTGGATCATCACACCAAATATGTCTGGTTGTTCCCTATTAAACTTAAGTCTGATGTCCCCACTATATTTCTCCAGTTCAAACACATGCTAGAGACTTATTTTGGCTATAATATTGTTTCGATATTTTCTGATAATGGGGGGGAGTATATCAAGTTGATTCCTATTTTTAATTCTATGGGGATTTCACATTTTACTTCACCTCCGCACACTCCGGAGCACAATGGGCCGGCTGAACGCCGACACAGGCACATTGTCGAGACTGGTATGACGCTACTCCATTATGCGTCCATGCCAGCTTCGTACTGGACCTATGCGTTTCAAACTGCTGTTTATCTAATAAACCGAATTCCCACTGCAATTCTCGGTCGTTCTACACCATATGAGTGATTATTCAATAAACGCCCAAAATACCAAAAAATTCGACCGTTCGGGTTCCTGTGTTATCCTTGGTTAAAGCCTTACTTCCCAGCCAAATTAAATCCAAAGTCCCTGGCCTGTGCCCTTTTGGGTTATTCGTTGAGTCAGTCCGCTTATAAATGTTTAGAAATGTCCAGTGGGCGGGTCTATGTTTCGCGTCACGTCCAGTTTGTGCCAACTGAATTTTCATTCCAGACCATGGTTTGTAAATCTGTGTCAACTAACTCAGATGTGTGTTTGAACGGGGATGAGCCTTTTTCCTTTGCCTTCTTCCTTTACTGCAGGTCATATTGGAATGCTCCTTACTGGTGAACATCATTCACGTACATTAGCCTTGACGACGGACGTAGCTATAGAGCCGGCGCTGGTACAACCTCACCCACCATCAGTCTTGGCGGTCACTACAGTGGGGTCGCCGGTAGCTCTTTCTCCATCTGGTCAGGGTTCGGGGGCTCGCACGACGCATACTACTTCTGCTCCGTCGTCGCCGGTGTTGTTATTCCTCATGGTGAGTCGCCGGTTGGCTTGGCAGTTCCAAACTCACCGCTTGCCGTTGGTCTTCAGGAACAGCCGCCGTCTAAACGAGTATCTCAGTTGGTGGAGGCGGTGTGTCCAGTCCGGTCGGCTAGTTCCACGATGGTTCCCTCCACGCATGCAGGTTCCTTGTCGGCTTCCTCCACGCAGGCGGATTCCATGCAGGTTGACGGGAATGATGCTACGGTCGTAGCGGATCAAGCTACTGTGGTCCCTCTCTTGCGGCGGTCGAACAGGCAGCGTCGTCCGAATCCTAAGTACTTTGGCGATAAATTTGTGAATCTGACGACCTAGCATCTGGTTGCTCCGTCTGTTGAACCGCACACTATAGACCAAGCGTTGAAGTGTGACTTGTGGCGGGCTGCTATGGCAGATGAGTTTAATGCGTTGGTGAAGAACTCTACTTGGGAGTTAGTACCCCGGGCCAATCGTAATGTGGTTGGCTGTAAGTGAGTGTTCAGGGTTAAGCACAGAGCTGATGGCTCTGAAGACAGGTTCAAGGCTCGGCTGGTTGCCAAGGGTTTTTTACAGGAACCGGGACGAGACTACTTTGAGACCTTCAGCCCGGTGGTTAAACCGGTCACTGCACGTGTCATTCTTAGCATTGCATTATCGCGGGGCTGGGCGTTACGTCAATTGGACGTGAATAATGCATTTTTAAACGGTACAATGTTCGAGGAAGTGTATATGGCACAACCTGCATGGGCAGCTGGGCACTTTGTATTCAAGCCTTACAATACCCCCAATGCATTTCATCAATAATAAAAATCACATTGACAGCATGGGCAGCTCAGTTGGTCATAATATAAGAGTGAAGTTTGGAAAGAATGATCAGGGATCGAGTCTCACTAGCAGTAGTGGGGCTCCTTGTGCGCAATAAGCAAGGTCTAGCCTATGAGTTTCAGCTGAGTTATCATGATTCACATCCTCCCAGATGCTCTGTCGGCGCAGCAGTATAGGAGCAACCTCTCAAAGTGAGAACTCAAAGTGAGAAGTGAAAAGGGCTCCTTGTGCACAATAAGCAGGGTCTATCATGATTCACATCTCTCAAGGTGAGAAGTGAGAGGGGCTCCTTGTGCGCAATAAGCAGGGTCTAGCCTCTGAGTTTCAGCTGAAGACAGATATTTTGTCGTGTCATGGTGTGGGGCCCTTGGAGTTGGGGATTCACAAGAGAAGAATAATAAGGGGTCCTTGGGATTGGGGATTCACAAGAGAAGAATAATAAAAAGCACATTGCTATCTCATATTTCAATCTAAACATAGCAAAATCACGTGTCATTACTCTCCAACTAATTTTTGCTATCGCCTACGCATATTTATTGACAAAGGAATGCATATTAACTTAATACAAGTTATGGGAAAAAATGGTTAATAATATGTCTATTTGTAATATCATGAAGGGTGATAAAATTGATTATTTAAATGCAATTTAACAATTATGATTATTCTATCGATTATATTGTCAATATAATATCTGAACTAAAATGAAATATTTTTGAAAGATTTAAAGAATAATTTTAATCTTAATTAAAATCTTGTCTCATTTTCCAAATTGCACACCTTTATACAAACAGTTTTTAAAATGTAATCACTTGCCCGTCTAGCTCAGTTGTTAGAGCGCAAGGCTCTTAACCTTTGGTCGTGGGTTCGAGCCCCACGGTGGGGGAGAAAGTTGAGTTCCAATTCTACACTCGATTATTTCATGAAAAAAAATCAAATTTGAATATATATTTCATGTTTCACTACATGTATTTTATTAATAGTATTCTTCTTTCGCTTCGAATACGCTCTTGGACTCTCAAAACTTTTAAATATCTGTATAGTTAATGCTGTTGGAAATTGTATTTATTATTTCGCACCTCTACTGATTACCATTACACGAATAATTTATATAAAAATTATTTTATGAAAAAAATCAGATTCAGATATGTTGGATATGGCCTGTATTAATGTGCACCACCTCTACTAATTACCATTGAAAGTATACTTTATATAAAAAATTATGTTATGAAATAGCAAATTCATATATATATATATATATATATATATATATATATATATATATATATATATATAAGAGGAGAGTCATTGATTTTTATTAAATCAACATCCAGGATTACCAAAATTTAAAAAAAAAAAAAAATGCGGTAGCAATTTGGTAATTTTTGCATCTAGGTCAAATTTAAAGTGCGTGGTTTTTGTGCTTAAGATGCGTGAGTTTTGTGTTTAAGATGAGTGAGTTTTGTGCTTAAGATGCGCGGGTTGTGTACTTAATGTGAGTAGTTGTTCAAACTTAAGGTGTTTGGGTTTTGTGCTTAAGGTGTGTGGGTTTTGTGCTTAATATGAGTAGTTGTTGAAACTTAAGGTGCGTGGGTTTCCTTCTTAACGTGCGTTGTTTTCTTTCTTAAGGTGCGTGATTTGTATGCTTAAGGTGCGTCAATTGTGTGAAACTTAAGGTGAACCATTTTAAAACCTTAGGTGTGTGGTTTATGTTCTTAAGGTGCTTTGTTGTGTGCATAAGGTGCGTCGTTTGTATTCTTAAGGTGTTTTGTTTGTGTGCTTAAGGTGCGTGGTTTGTGTACTTAAGGTGCACCATTTTAATGCTTAAAGCGCCCTTCGCACAACCGCACGGGAACCCCTTCCCTATATATATATATATATATATATATATATATATATATATATATATATATATATATATATATATATATATATATATATATATATATATATATATATATATATATATATATATATATATATATATATGGTCAAATGAGTCCACCATATTCGTATGAGTCCGTGTGGACAAATCTGTGTCATTGAATTCTTGAGATCAATAGCATAGATTTTGCCAACTGTGCATCGCCAACTGTGCAAGTGAAGTGCACAGTTGGTGAAATCTAAGTCATTGATCTCAAGTTAGATCTATCCACACGGACTCATGGGAAGGGGTAGACTCACTTGGACAATGGCATATATATATATATATATATATATATATATATATATATATATATATATATATATATATATATATATATATATATATATATATATATATATATATATATATATATATATATATATATATATATCGGCTCCAAATTGCATCGATGATGATCCAAGAAAATAGGAAATCAATTTGGGCAAGGATTACCCATGCGTTCACTATTTCCTTACTTTACCCAAATAAAAAATAAAAATCAATCCATGTCATCTTAGGAAATCAAATCTGAGCCATCCAAATAAAAAACGAAAGCACAAGATTAGTCCTCGCGTCCTTCACCTAAGGATGAGTCCTCACGATGCGAAGAATTTTTCTTTTCTTGTTTTTTCAGATTTTTTTTTCCTTTTTTTTTTCCTTTTTTCGGTTCCTCTCATCTTCTCTTTCCTAGTCACACCTGCAAAAACTCCTTAAAATTTATGCCTATTAGGGATGCTCTAAGGTGTATTAGCTGTTGGATATCTGTTGCTAAAATCCAAATAATAATCCTACGAAAAAATTATTATTTTATGGAAGAAAATGGAAGGAAAGGATGAAGAGGTATGGCTCGTGATTGGGGTAAGCTTTTAGCACGAGTCGAGCGGCCACTCTTTGCTTAAAACCTTATTTGTTACCTCCCACAAGTGGTAGGAGTGTTGTAAACGTGCTACTATTCAGTGTTTGAGTACCCAAACAAAGAACCCGGCGAACTAGAGCAAAGCTTAGAACACAATAGGCTAAGAAAGGGGTAGAAGCAAAGATTTTGGACCAAAAACTCTGCTGCTGCTACTACTTCTTATATAGGAGAAGGTGGTGTAAATAGCATTCATTCTTGGCATTTAAACCCGACCATTGAATATGGAGATTAATTTTGGAATTAATAATCCTCCCAGACACGAGTTTAAGCTTTTTAATTTCAAGCTCACTTTCTGATAAGTTAGAAAAAAACACAATTTCAACTAATCTAAGTGATTCCACAAATTGATTTCGAACCTGAGTTTGTAATGCAAATACACTAGTACTGATTGGAAAAATCTCCCCTTGTAGTACTCTTGTTCTAGCCAAGAGAAAGATAGATGGATGGCAAGTATGATTGAGGAGATGGAGTCCTTGCACCAGAATCATATTTAGGAGCTAGTTCAGCTTCCACAAGACAAGAAGGCTATAGGGTGCAAGTGGCTCTATAGGAAGAAGCCACTAGTATCAATAAAAGAAGGGGAAAGATTCGAGACTCGATTAGTTGCGAAGGAGTTTTCTCAACATAAGAGGATAGATTATGATGAGGTTTTATCTCATATTGTTATACATGCTTCTATTAGGTTACTACTTGCTTTATTTATAGTGA
The DNA here is from genome assembly GCF_001879475.1 of Ipomoea nil. Classification (NCBI taxonomy): domain Eukaryota; kingdom Viridiplantae; phylum Streptophyta; class Magnoliopsida; order Solanales; family Convolvulaceae; genus Ipomoea; species Ipomoea nil. The sequence continues at coordinate 1,475,389 of NW_017617557.1, read as the reverse complement.
TCAGTGATCTAGATGAGCAGATTTCATGAAGCAACCTGAAGGGTTTGTTAAACACGGAGGTGAGCATCTGGTCTGCAAGCTTAAGAGTTCGATGTATGGGCTGAAACATGCTCCACGACAGTGGTATAAGCGGTTTAATTCTTAATGATCTAAATTGGTTACACACACGGGTATGATTGTTGTGTCTATGATAAGAATTGATAATGATTCTTTTATTTTTTCGTTGCTGTAGGTGGATGATATGTTGATTGTTGTTAAAAGAATGAATGATATTATTGCATTGAAAGCTTTGTTGAGTTAGGAATTCGATATGAAAGACTTAGGTCCTGCACAAAAAATTCTCGACATGGAAATTAAATTTGCATAGATAGAGGTGGAAGGACGTTGTGGCTAACTCAGCAAAATTATATTGAGAATGTCCTTGTTAGATTTGGGATGAGCAAATCTAAACTAGTTAGCACTCCATTGGCTAATCATTTTAAATTGTCATTTGATCTAGTCAGTGTCCCTAAACAGTTAGCGATATTGAAGATGGCAAAGGTTCCTTATGTCAATAAAGCTGGATGCTTAATGTATCTTATTGCTTATATTCGACCTGATTTGGCTCATGTTGTTAGCCAAGTCAGTAAGTACATGCCTAAGCTTGGCTGTTGGGAAGGAATCATAAACAAGAATGGAAATTCGTGCATGAAAAATTGGACCCTGGAGAAGGAAATACGACATTTTGGAGTACAGTCCGAATCATTTTTTTTTTCCTGTGTGGAATTAGGACTCCACTAGTTCAAATCCACTTTTATTTCTTTTTTCTTCCCATTTTGTTTGCGGAAATAAATGGACCCAAATAATGATAATTAATATGATTTAGCAATAATTAGGTTGTTTTGATTAAAAGTAAAAAGCAATGATTAGGAGTAATGATTTAAGAGTAATTACAATTTATATGAAATTTTTTGATAATTATAAACAGAAACAAAGCATTATTTTATTAATGATTCAAAGTTGGACAGTGACGGGAAGAATGGGTTGTCCTCCGACAATAATTACATCTTCTACTTCGATTTCTACCCAAGTCCATTTCATTTGGATACCTACGTGTTTTCCGTTGGCCTCGTTGATTTCGTGGCCTAGCGAAAATTGGCCGAAGGCATGTAACTAAACTGTTCCACTGAGTTCTTTCGTCCACTGGGTAGAAATCTCCGGCGTAACAGTTCCTGTAGTTTTGCATGAAGTAAACTTCTGGCACTAATGGGGAAAATCCTTCCCCTCGGTAATTGCATGCTGCAATCACATGTGCACATGGTAAGCCATTCACGTTCCACAATCCGCAGTTACACGTATGTTCCGTGAGATTGACTTGAAAATGATTTTGTTAACTTTGAGAGATATAACCAGTACTTAGGGCAACGCCATAGATTTCAACTGTCATTAAACCGTTGAATGCTTGCACCGCGTGCTTCATTGTTCGAGCAGACAAATCATCGGTAATCTTTGGTGTGAAAACCAGTCCATGTTGCATCATCCCATCTCCCGCAGTACGCCTGTCGGCAAACATAGTTCGTAACTTGTGAAAAGTCATTCGTACTTTTGCCATGACAGGTAACATCCGACAACACTTCAGTGAGTTATTAAGTGACTCAGATGGATTGGTTGTCATGATGCCGTACCGGTGACCATCGTCGTGAGATAATGTCCACTTCCCTTTGTTAATGTCGGCAAGATAGGCGTATGCAGCCGGCCATTTAAGTTGGATAGCATGCATGTGTTGAAGGAATTGATTCCTTGTTACAGCAGTACCAGCTTCCCATATTAATTGTCGTAACCGCCTATTTTTGGTCACCTTTGTCAAGACATTGCTGCGAATGTGACAAAGGCAAAACTGGTGTTTCACACAGCCGCCCTTCAATTGTTCCACAGAATTAAACGCCGCCTCTATTGCAGCGTGTCTATTTGAAATGATGCACATTGAATTGTGATGTGGAAAGACATGTATGGCCAGAAGTTGTAGAATCCAACTCCAGCTGGCATTATTTTCGGAGTCAACGATTGAATATATGCCAGTGGATAGATTTCCTTGTTGGCGGTGTATCCGCAGGCGAGTAGGAGATGGCCTTTGTACTGGTTGTACAAGTGGGTACGGTCAACACAAATAACAGGGATGCAGTAGCGGAAGCCATCAATTGCGGGCTTGAAAGCCCAGAATGCATACAAGAAATTCACATACCCTATACCCCTTTCTTTGGAAGGCGTGCACATGATTTCCACAATGGTTCCAGGGTTGGAGAGTTGCAACTTCCGGCAGAATTGGGGTAGCTCATTGTACGAGTGTGGGTAATTCTCGTATTGCATTTCAATGCATTTGTGTCTGGCGTACCATGCTTTCCTGTACGAAATGTCACACCATATTGTTTTCTCACATCGACTTGGATGTGTTTTATTTTGTATTGTGGATCCGCAGTGATCTTCTGAAAGATTAAATCGCATATTAATGAGTTGGTGCACAGTTTGTCCGCGGGTCCCTGGTTGTATTGAACTGTGCAGTCGTAGGGTTCCGTGAACTTTGTGACCTGTCATTCAGAAGTTGGCCCATGCAATTTCTTTGTAGATAATGTCCACGAACAAGATGGTGTTGACTTATAATGTGGACAAGACACCTTCCAATTTTTTTCTTTTCTTGTGGTTGGTGAAGTAATCCCGCTTGTGATGCATATTGTAAGTTGTTACGGCTTTTTTAATTGTCGGAAAATCCGAGAAAACCATTCCAACCGTAATAACATTTGTTGAGGGGTCGTATGAAAGCGTTTCGTCATCGTCCCTCTCAGTAAAGTCGTAGGTGAATGTAGTTGTGTGCGGTGGTATTGGAGGGTGGTAAGACGGGATAGCAGAATCTGGGATCCGTTGGCCTGGACCTCGATTCATTTGAACGGTTTGTTCCATTGAATCGAAGTCAAACGGAAGAGACTCCTCTATGTCTTCGGCGTCCGTACTTGCTAAACTCTCGGATGGTATAGACTCATCAGGTTCATAAGTTTCATCAGTTTCTGATGAACTTTCCACCATGGTTGTCGAACTTTCCACCATTGTTGATGAAGATGGAAGTTCCTCTGGTGGATCGACATCGTTTATGCTGAATCCGCCACCGTAAATATCTTGTGTCTCTATGTACACGTGTAACTCTCCATTGCGCAATGTTTGTTGTATGAAGTATTCCCAGTCTCGTTCGCGCACAATGTGTAGTAGAAATTGTGTGTTACCCATTGTAGCATCCACTATCACTCTTCTCATCAGAGCAATAGGGTCCTCAATGTTGATTCTCATTGCTTGTCTGATCAATAACTCCATAGGATTGATTCCAATATTTGTCTGTATTGGAATAACTGCTTGAACATCAAGTGAGTATTCTATTTTTCGGGGTGCCCCAAAAGTTTGTATTTCCCCACCCCAAAAAACAAACATATTTGTAGATATGGCTGCCATAATAAGAAATTTGTGGACAAGAATAAAGAACTAACTCTTTTTGTTCTGTATTTTGCAAAGTGTTTTGAAAGAAAGGTATTGAAGATAGAGAAGTGTTGTGGTCCAATTGTGGAGTTTGCGGAAGTTTATAGGTAGAGGCGAAAATAGAATTTTAGAAAATCGCACCCGATTTTATTAATTCGGACAACCATAGTCCAATTTCACCATTTCCATTTTTTTAAAGTTTTGTTTATTATTTTTTTTTTTAGGCTTTAATCCAGCTTTAGTAGCTATGTGCAGAGTGTAGTCACTATCAAGACTTTAGTCACTATCAGCATAGTAATGTCACTATATAGTGAAAATAAAATTTTGTTTACTTTTTTTTTTAGGCTTTAATCCAGCTTTAGTAACTATGTGCAGAGTGTAGTCATTATCAAGACTTTTGTCACTATCAGCATAGTAGTCACTAATTCGGACAACCATAGTCCGACTTCACCATTTTCGTTTTTTTTTCTTTTGGTTTTTTGTTTTAGGCTTTAGTCCAGCTTTAGTCGCTCTGACCAGAGTGTAGTCAATATCAGCAAAGTTTAGTCACTAACAGCATAGTTTAATCCCTTTATAGAGTGAATTGAGTAGTGTGTATTTCAGACGCGTGAAATATACTTCTGTCATAAATCCTGATACGAATCAAATAGAGATGTCATAAAACATACGCATTAGATCTTGTTATATTTTTTGACACTGATACTTAAGACGGTTTTTCCATTTTGGTTTATGGTTAAAAAGCATTCAAATTATATTTAGTTACCAAAAGCAACAATGAACTAAACTCATACAAATATTTATTCAAACATTATGTTCACTTATTTTGAAAGTAGATGTTTAAATTCTTCAACGATTGCATTCACTTTCATCGCATGCTCATGATTCTCACATGCGAGTTCATGTTGCATACGAGCTAAGATTTCCTCATTCGAGTACGTGTTTGTATTTGGTGGGGTGGAGCTGGAACTGGAATTGGAAGTTGAACTGCATGCTCGGAAATCATGTCGTTGACTGCTTATGAATCTGTTGAAAGCTTGAATGGCTTCATCTTTGGAGTTAAATAATTTATACAAATTGTCGTTAAAGCGATGCACTTGAGCTTTTGCATCCTCCCAATTGTCATATATTGCCGGTTGTCGACCAACAGACACAACATACGTCTTGCCCTAGGATTAAACATCTGGTTATATACAGACTAGTAACGTAATGTAAATAAATATAAATATTATTGTAGTGTACCATTGAAATTGTTCTGAACAAGATGATGAAGGCTTTGAACTGGTAGAATAGAAAACTCAAGGTTTGTATCTGAGCACTTCAAATTGAAATGACAAAGGTTTACTCCTCGTTCTCATCCTCATCATCCTCCGCCTCCGCGTCCGCCTCTTGTCGAGCAGCTGCAACAAATTCCGCCTGTCTTTGAATATTCACGGCGCGCACCTCGACCATCGATTGCTGGACCACCACGCCTGTTGGGCTTGTCTCGACGACGATCTGCAGGCGGAGAGCCAAATGGGTCATCCGGCATCGGGGACCCAAAATATTGCTCAGGCGCCATGTGCAAAAGGAACTCGTAGTCAGTATTAACCAACATGTCAATACTATTCTGCTCAACATCCCTAAGGTATGCGTCGCGATCGTTATCAGGATTGTGAAGGACTTGACCGACATCTATCCTCAACCGGTTGAAAGCGTGCATCTACATTTAATCAAATGCATCAGGAATTATTACAAAGAAAATATAAACAAAAGTAAATCTTTTCCAATTATTGCAAAACATTTGTAATATACTAACCGCCTCGTTGGGTGACGCTGCACACTGCACGAATCTCTCGTTCTTATAATGCATTACAATAAGATGCCGACTGTGCAAGTAGTACCATGCGCGGTACCCATCCATCGCCTGCGGTCGATCGGTTATAGTCATGTTGATAACCCAATGATATCGTTCATTCCAACGGGCCACGTGCTCTCCGTGTTTTTGTAACCAATCAATTCCTGACTTCCCCCGTTGGTCCATATCGTGCAACCGTTGGTCGTATACTATATCCGGCGGCACAACCTGCAACCCATTGAACTGCCTGTAGACTCGGTCAGGGTGGTGATATTCCACCATGTGGTAGAAAATTAGCAAAATTTTGGCAGTCCATAAATTCCTCCCCGCTGTGCAATATGGGGGCAATTCATTGAGGTGGCCATCGTAAGGAGTGAAAATAAACTGCATACATAATATTAATCTCACGATGTTAGAATAAAATACGCGGTGTATAAAATTTGAACTCGTTAACAAATATTATACGTAATAGTGGTAAATTTACGTACTCTAAATTTTGATAGGCGATCTAATTGATCGCGATAGGCTACGGCAGTGTGGCTAGGCACTGTTACCCAAGTGTGCCGACAAACCCACCTACAACAATTGGAAATTCAATAAATACTACTACTTCAACAAATAAAGCATTGATGCAGCCAATTTAGAGATCGTTACCTGTATGCAATAGGGTAATCAGTGATTTGATTGCGCGGCAAAACACCTCTCGGCCTTACCATAGGTACCCTCTCTCATGCCCAAATCTGAACTAGAAGAAAACACCAAAAAAACTGTACGTTTTGCCTTGTTCAGAAGCTCTACACAACGCCCTATACAGATATCCTAGAACAGCCGAACCCCAGCAATATTCGCCACAAAGGTACAGATTACTAATATAAGGTAGCAAGTATAATTTATATTTCCCCTTTGTTGTGTCAGGAAATTAAAAAGAAAAAAAAATCGTTTATCAAATGAAATATTAAACGTCGTGTTGTCAACAAGACATCTTCTTCTCTACTGTCCGCAGTAAGAGCTTGAACCTCCGGCATAACACACCCGTTAATCATTGTACTTTTCATGAACTGATCGACAAGCTCAAATCCCAGAAACTCATTGCACATTAGCTTTACTTGTTGCTTAGTGCCAATTGTATCCTGCCCCGTCACTAAAAGTTCGTCAACTTTGAGGCCAAATAACACTTCTACATCTTGAAGTGTTATTCTGACCTCACCGAAGGGCATGTGGAAAGCGTGGACCTCCGGCCTCCATCGCTCTAAAAGGGCAGTAATAAGCCCATGGTCTAACTGTATTCTTGTGAGCTGAGAAACACCGTAAAATCCAGAAATACGCAGCCACTCTTTCACTCTTTCATCATCAACGGCTACACACCTCGTTACGGTATCATACTTAACAGCTTTCACTTGGACGTCATAGTTAGAATCCGTCCAAATAGCTCTACTTCGATGACGAGTTTGAAATGTTAGCAAACTTGGGTTCAGTGGCCCGGGGTGCACTCGTTCATTTGCCATAACTGTATCAAAACAAATCATAATACTTAAAAACTAAAAACAATTCAACTAATAATCAAAGTCGAACTTGGGAAGTCCGAATTTTTTTCTATTTACAAAATAAAAAAACCAGACTTCTACCGTCCGAATTTAGTAGGATATTTCCCAAAAAAAATAACATCCAAATACATGTATACACTATAGAGGCTGGATTGTGCAAATATGAGATGCTTGTATAGTAATGAATGCAGTGATTTCAGCACTTTAATTTTTCGAGTCTCAATTTAATCATTAACTATAAAATGTTTATTTACTTTAGTACTAAAAGTAAAATAGCTAAATATGTAAATGAAATAATATGTCTAAATTATTAAAATAATAACATGAATCTACTTAATACATATCCTTAATAACTGCAATTTCTTTGGTCATATACTATCATTATATTATAATTGTAAAGCTATTGATCTTTTCGATAGCGTCTCGTAAGGAGAGATAGGCCAATGTTTGTTTGTTTTTTTTTTCTGTGTTATTCCTGGGGAAGAATAACGCTATCTAACACCAAACTTGAAATTATTTCATCTTAGTAATTTAAAAATTATGAGTCACATGTACAAGAGATGAAATCACGGTTGAATGTTTGTCACTACGTGGTTGTTAATTCATTCACGTTCTTATTGACTTAATACCTCTCAAGTTTTTTTTTTTTTTTAAATTGTCCTAAATAATTTTAGTAATCTAATGTAGTCTTAGATTTTTATGTTTTTACTCAATGTAGTCATCCGTTTGTTATTCCGTCAAACATGATCTTTTTTTTAACAACTAACGTGATCTTTTTTTTTTAAAATAACTAACGTTATCTTTTTTTTTAACAAAATATATATATATATATATATATATATATATATAAACTACTTTAAAAAAAAAAAAAAAAAAAAAAAAAACTATTCGGAAAATTACAGTAGCTAGATACAAAAAATTTTAGTGTTTACTGTATTAAATAAATTTCATTACAACAGCTAACACTAAAAATTTTTAGTGTTTATTGTATTAAATAAAATTTTAGTGTTCACTGAATTATACAAGACATCAAAGTCGGACTTGAGAAGTCTGAATTTTTTTCCTAAAACAAGAAATAATATGCTACAGATATAATATACAAAAAAAAAAAAAAAAAAAAAAAAAAAAAAAAAAAACCATCATAACGAAATAATTAATCTATTAACTCAAATATGAAATTATTTAAATAACTATTCGAACCTTTAATTTGTTTGAAGAGGTTTTTTTGTTAACCTGAAGATGAAGATGTGTAGAGAAGAGAAATGAGGGCTTTCTAGATGAACTTGTGCCTCCAGCTGAAAAAATTTGGTGAATGCTTGAGTTGGGGTATTCTGACTTGGTTCACTCTTTCAATATATGCTGGGAAGATGAGGACTTCATGTGAAAGCGGGTAGATGGCCTTTATTCATATCTGAAAAAGAAAAAGTGGTTGGGAAGAGCACCTGTCACGTCAGAGCAGAAGGAAAAAAAATGTTGGAGATTCGGTAATACAGACTAGTACAAATAAATATGGTAGATGGGGAAGGTGGCAATAAAGTAAAAGGAGACTAATGGGGAGTCGGTCTTAGGAAGTTAGAATACCTTTTGCACAGAGATTTGGACTCCACAATGTCGGTTTTCCCTGCCTCGTAACCACATTCCCATGCAAGTGATTTGCGTATCCATCCTACAGCACAACCGGCAAATCAACCCTGTTGGGAAGCTGCATTGGGAGGAAGTTGAGTGGATGCCCTGGCCTGATACTTAAGGGGCATTATGGAGCATGGTATTTCATTTAGGAGTCATTAAAGTGAGCCTTTAGTTGTGGGATATGTGATTCATATTATGTTGTGGACATGGATAACAAACGTTCTACAAAAGGGTATGTCTTTATTTTGGGTGGCGGTCCTGTTTGTTAGATATCATCAGTTCAGTCTGTTATAGCTTTGTCTACAACTGAAGAAGAATACATGATTGTGACTGAGACAGCTAAAAAGACTTTGTGGCTTTTAGGTTAGATTAAGCCTTAAGGAATTGGATATTGATTAAGGTAAAGTTCAATTACATTGTGACAGCCCGAGTGCCATCTTTTTGCTTAAAAAATTTGTATATCGTGCCAGATCCAAGCATATTGATGTAAGATTGTATAAGGTTAGAGAGTTGGTTGCTTTTGGTGAGATATTACTGTAGAAAATTCATACCTGTGAGAATATAGTAGACATGTTGAAAAAGACAGTTACTATTGACAAGTTCAGACATGGTTATCTCAACACATGAGCAATGTTGAAAAAGATGCTAGGTGTCGATTTTTCAGCGCCTAGCCACCCAATTTATTTTTTTTTTCTTATTTTTTTATTTCAGCCGTAAGCCATTATTGCAGTATGTAGGCATATTGACTATTGAGTATTGAAACTTGAAAGTATTAAACTATTAATATGTTAATTATAGTTCCCAAGCCTTGATGGATGACTTATCAACTTCAGATTTGAACTCTGAACCCACCTCAAGATCTCCACCGTCGATGTGAAGGGCAATCGGCAGGCGGAGAACGAAGAGGTGTTGGAGGCAGAGTCGCAATCGAGGCAGGTGCCACTGTGTCGGTGTGAAAGACAAAGCTAGTATCGTCATCGTCGTCGTCTCCACTGGCCATCTCCAGCGCCCTTTGCACCTTCTTCCTTCTCCACGTCGTTACCGCTTCTGGTCTGAAGTCGCGAAAAAAAAAAAAAAAAAAAAAAAAAAAAAAAAAAAAAAAAAAAACCTTGTGACGGTTTGGCCGGCTAGGCGGTCTAAGCGCCGCCTAGACCGCTTAGCCGGCCGGCCACGGAGGAGGCCGATTCTGGCATTTCTCACCGCGGCCGGACACCGCCTAGCTCCTAGGCGCCAATTAATCGATGCCTCGACACGATTTTTGCAACACTGCCCATGAGTATATGTGAAATCAATTATTTTTCTCTTGAGAATAATTTGCCAAAAGGTGGAGACTTGTTATGTATGTTTCATATATACTAGAGGATTATATGTATACCACGATATTTGTATACGTATATGTTTAGGGTTGCCTGAATATTTAACCATTACAATTAATAAAAGAAGAACTTCACTCCCATACACGTAGATATATTGTCGAACCACGTAAATCTTGTCTTCTTTACTTTCTGTCATTATTTTTTATTCTTGTTCTTTATCTCAATGCATATATGTATTTATTTATTTGTATATAAATATATCATACTGAAAGTAAAAATGATTTTATCTTTTCAATGATTATTTGAGTTAGTCAAATTTTGTTTATCTGCAAAATGTGTATTACATTTATAATATAAAGTATTATATATAAGAAGTGTTAATTATAATAGCATTTCTACTATATTACGGAGTATTACTTTATTGGAAAAAGTGTTAAATTGGCCCTCTAAGTCAAGCGGATAATGCAATTGAGCCCCTTAAGTAAAAAAATCTGCATTCAAGTCCCCTAAATCGCTAAAATTGTTCAATTAAATCCAATTGTCCAACGCAGACAACCCGTGGCTGTTCTTTAAAAAAAAATTATTTATTTATTTATAATAAATAATATTTTTAATTTTTAATAAATAAAAAAATTGTTTTAAAAAATAAAATAAAAAGGACACGTGTTAACACCGCATCAATTTAACCTGATAAATAAGACAATTTGGACTTAATTAAACAATTTTACCGGTTTAGGGGACTTCAATGGAGATTTTTTCACTTAGGGGACCCAATTGCACTATCCACTTAACTTTTCTTTCTTTTTTTTGGAATACTATTGACTATATTACAATGTAGTATCTGTTCATACCTACTTTCTCAACCTACTGAAGCACAGAGTCAATGCCACCACACTACGGTTCAAACCTGAAACATCTCATTTGAAGGGTCACAAACTCACAGTTATGCCACTCGACCACAAGACCTTTGGCACTATCCACTAAACTTAGAGAGCTAATTATACACTTTTTTCTTTATACTTTTTTTTTTTGATAATATCTAACTGTTGCAAATACTCTTTAAATATCATTTAATATGATTATTTGGCCGTCCGAGAGGCTATTTTGTGACATGAGGACAAAATTATTCAGTTTTGGGAGGATAGTTAAAGAACATATTTGCAACGTATAGGTGATGTTTGGTAAATAACTATTAGCTGGTTCGATTAGTGGGTTTGAGTAGTTAATGACATTAGCTGAATCTAAAAAGATGTTTGGTAAATTACTAAATTAGTTGTTAGTTGATAGTTGATTACATGCAAAATGATTTCCTCAAAAAGCTGATCGAAAAAGCTGCTTTGAACAACTTTTTAAATTTTAACATTTTAGAATAATATACTATTACAAAAAGCTAACAGCCAGTAGTCAAATAAACCAAAATTGACTAATAAACTATGTTACCAAACAAGGATTCACTCACTATTTACAATTCAATTTTTTGAATTATTTAATTTAATTATAGTAAATAAAATTTGTATATTTAAAAAATACATTACAAAATTTATAAAACACAATAGGACAAATTTAAAAATGTAAGGAACTATTAAAGAAAATAAGCAAATAATAATAATAATAATTTGACCAATGAATAGTACTAAATGCATATAAAATGAGAAAGGAGTACTATTTTAGAGACCCAAAATATTGTTTTTTTCAAAAAAAAAAAAAAAAAAAAAAAAAAAAAAAAAAAAAAAGGAATAAGAAAGAGTGTAAGTATAGATCTTGTTATTGCATCATTCTTGACATATTATTAGAACAATTGGCTTCAAAACTAAAAATGACAGCAAATTCACTAAGGTTTTCCTTTCCCTATACAATCTACAAGTGCAATGAACTAGCAGGGTAAAACAAGTCCAGAAAAGGTATAATATATTTTCCCGGTACAGAGAGAAGAAAAGCGGAAAATAAGGAAGGAATACTCATCTAAGAACGACTTTTAATTTGCTCTCCACTTGATCTCTTACTTTCCACTGCATTCATAAATATAGACATTTAACAAAAGTGGTAGTCACTCACATATTTATATGAGTGGTTTCGAGATGTGTGAACGAACCTGCAAATCGTTTATTTCCTCATCTGTGAGTGAGCGCTCCATGGATCGGTAAGCAATCCTATAGCAGTGACTGGTCATTCCTTTCTTATTCGTGAAGTTGTCTATTAGTTGCACCTGAAATTAGAAGATGGGTCAATGGGACAGAAAATCTGCAGAACTCTAAATTGTTCTTAGTTCGGCACCATTAAACCACACATCCAATTATACCTTGTTTCTTCTTTTTCTCGTTTTCACTTTACAATCACAAAATTACCTTGCTACTGTTGAATATATATATATATATATATATATATAAACATAAATGTGCAGTTCAACTACCAACTTAGTCATTTAATTGAGATGAAACACATCCTTCAATTAAGTATCAGAGCCAACCCTATGCAAATTAGGGCCCACGGTGTTACGTGTAGCCCTTCAAAAGTAACCGGCCCCCACATGAGAAGGGGTGTATTGAGCATATAATATATAAACATAAATGTACAATCCAAGGGGATAACCCCAACCAAGATGGCTAAGAATACAAACTTGTAACCACAAGGTCACGAGTTTGAATCTTAGCCTTCTTGGTTTGAGCTAGTCAACTATGGGCAACCAAGGCTGGTTTACCTCGTTGTGGTCCTTTGCCGGCTAAGGTCAAAAGACGGGGGTTTACCCAGGGCACACCCTCGGTTAGTGACTACAGGTTTCCCTCGTCACCCCAAAAAAATGTGCAGCCCAAGTGTCCATTCAATTGCTACAAACTCTATATTTAACTTTTGCCACTCTATACAGGCTGCTTAAAAGATAATCAAAATATATCAGCAGTCTTTGCATAATAGGCCTAACTTAAACTTGCTTCAACTTTATTATCTACTAAGACCCTAAAGTTAATAGCATGCTTGCATTCCAACTGTAGGAGAAGAGAAACTACTTAAATTAGGATGATAATACTAGTGAATATATTGGGCATACATAATCTTAGAGAGGCACTCTAATTATTATACCTTGGTACAGATTCTCGAAACTTACACCCCTTATTTTTTTTGGAAAAAAAGGATTCTTTTAAGAACAGAATATTCCTTTCAGTGATGACAACAGTAACATTAAACCATGAGTAAATAAGTGGGTATCTTTCAAAAGCTCCCGTCTCTACAAGAAGATTCAAAAGTACCGAACATTGATATAGCATACCTCTTCCACAAGATCCCCGGCAATTCCTCTAACAACTTCACAAAGGTTGTTCTCGGTGAATGAATCACTGATCCAGAAACTCATGTCTTTGTAGCATGGAGGATACTGCAAGGTTACAAATATTTCAACCACAATATTAAAAGGTTGAATGCGTTAATACCTAAAGTACTCTCTGTATAGGACTAAGAAACAAAATATATTAAAAAAATTTCTGGAACGTAAGTGTTTTAGCAACTCATTGTAAAACAAATGAGATGAAAAATTAAGAGATGAAAGGTCAAGAAACAAAATGTTAAGCAATACCTTAGAAAATGGCTTGAACTTCACTCCAAGTTGGCCACTTGAAAACTATATGCAATCAGGAACACAGTATTGAAAACATCAGGTAGGAAAAAGATGATAGGATTCATAATAATAACGCAAAATCAAAATCGAGAGAAAATAAAACAAGCTGGAAATTTACTTGAGAAGTAAAACGCTCATCTGCAGACCAGAAAAGTCGGATATCTGGAATATCAAAGAGAACCATTGCCAATCGTTCCAATCCAAGTCCAAAAGCCCAAGCAACATTATTGGTTCTCCCACTTCTTTTCAGTATTTCTTGCTCTGTTACCCCACAACCTAATACTTCCATCCACTTTTCCTGGTAAACAATTCCATAACAAGTCAACAATAATAGTACACTATAAGTTCTCTAATAAAAATATTATTTAACATTGTAATATTCAAGAAAAAAAGGAAATAAACTATTCTGCATATTGAGGAACTTGGAATATTCAGTAAAATTTGGAACATTATCCTTACAATGTGACTCTTACTCTACTGGTAGTCTGGTAAACAAAAAGTTAGAAACATTCATTTGAGAGTTAATACCCAATTTGGTCCCTCGACTATTAGGATTTCACCAATTTGGTCCTCGACTACCAAAGTTGCTCAATTTAGTCCCTAACTATGCAATTTTTACCTAAAATGGTCCTTCAACTATTAGGATTTCACCACTTTGGTCCTCAACTACCAAAATTGCTCAATTTAGTCCCTAACTATGCAATTTTTACCTAAAATGGTCCCTCGTTTATTAGGATTTCACCACTTTGGTCCTCGACTCTCGAAAAAGGTCCCCAAATCCACACTAAACTTACATTTCAGGTTAACATTTGCATAGTTGGGGACTAAATTGAACAACTTTGGTAGTCGAGGACCAAAGTGGTGAAATCCTAATAGTCGAGGGACCATTTTAGGTAAAAATTGCATAGTTAGGGACTAAATTGAGCAACTTTGGTAGTCGAGGACCAAATTGGTGAAATCCTAATAGTCAAGGGACCAAATTGGGTATTAACTCTTCATTTGATCAATTTATTTGTTCATAAGGTTTTCAGTAATTATTTTTACTATAATAAAATAGGATTGGAAAAGCCAAGGAAACAATTGATTGAAACAGTTTATGAGCATCGTCATAAGAAGTGAGCTTGGATCTTTGTGAGTGAGATCATACACAACTGGAAAGAAGTCCAAAGCTCGCAAATTGTTGATTGTTAGGCAGAATTAACTAAATGTCAAGCAATTAATAACGGTAAGTTAACTAGCAGGTGTGTTAACACATGTTTAAAATCACAAACATCTACCAAAAGCTCAACAGCTTAGAATGACTTAACTAGAATGAAAAGGCAAAGTATGAGATTCAGAGAACAGAAGATTTGATTCATGGAAACCCTCAAAGAAGTGTGTGTGTGTTTGTGTGGATAAATTATACTTTTATGTTCTTTTCTGGAGGTGTTTTTGTAGTTCTAAACTGAAATACTTTTCTTTTCTTCGGGAGAATTCATGAGATTTTGATTTCAAGTATGTTATTATTAGGAGTTAATACCTCCAATGGTCCTCCGAGTATTAGCGATTTACCAATTGTGGTCATCCGAGTTTTAAATGACCTCCAATGGTCCTCCATGTTTTAAAAAATAACCCCCCATGGTCCTAATTCTTAAAAAAATCCGAGTTTAAAATGACCACGAGACGTCCTAAAAGGACCACGGGTGGTTATTTTTTAAAACATGGAGGACCATTGGAGGTCATTTAAAACTCAAATGACCACAGCTGGTAAATCGCTAATACTCGGAAGACCATTGGAGGTATTAACTCTTATTATCAGGTTCTGGTTTGGTTCTAGGTCTCTTTGATTCTGTATGTACTACTTGGACACTTGGGTGCACAGTGCATCCATCTGGTGCCTTTAATAAAAAATTTCCAATCAAGAAAAATGGGTTTGTTTAGATAGATAATGCATTATCTGAGATGTGAAATGCACATGTAGCCAAAGTAAATACATAATAAATATCATAAGGAAAAGACCGCCATAATAGTGTAAAAAGAAGAAAGTAACTAAATTATTATGTAGTATATACTTTTATAATCATTGTGAGAAGTGAAAAAGCAAGGAAAACCTGAAAATATATCTCTAATTCGAATGATGGATTGGTAAAGGGAAAGTATGTGTCGACCCAACGCATCTCCACACCACCTGAAGAATGATTTTAAAACTTAGCCTAGTAAGAGGTAACCATGAAGAAAACGATCACAGGCAGCACAAGCTGGGGTCAATTGCCAATCAAGAAAGCCTAGGGAAACGGCAGAGAAGTGAAATAGAAAAAGACTTTAGTGATTTGCAAAGTTTTAGATCCACTAGAACTCTAGAAGTCTAGAACACACACTTCCCAATTATATACAATTCCATGGTGAGTAGACAAGAAAGAAAAAACTGATCTAACTGCTAAGAATGCAGTTGGATAGCATTGGAGTCTCATTAGCATTGTTCACAAGAAGCTTTACTGCCACCGTCATATTCTGTCTTTGAACTAATAAAATGCATCACCATCAACTCCCACTTAGCATTCAATTAACTTAAAGTAAAAGTATACCAAATAAATGTTGAGCCAATCCCTCGAGACATATCTTTAGATCTGCAGCAGCATAAGATGTGGCATCAGTGCCTGATCCCTCCCAATCATTTGGAGAAAAGACCCGAACTCCTTCCATCTACATAGTTTGGGAGAAAATTGTCAATAAAAATAATAAATATCTGAAAACATAACAAGTCTCAATTAAAGTTATATCCCTAATTTATGTTCATGTTTTTAGTGCTAATCATTTTGTACATTGTGCTTTTTGAGTTGTACTATATAATTTTTTGGACAAAAATACCCCTACCGTTATAACATCGTTATCTTTTCCATTATTGTTACCATGCACATGCATCCACCATATATTTTCTTATATTCTTTAATGATAATAATATTTGTAGACATTATATTGGATTAATATAATAAATAAATTTGATTTCATATAGATTTTAATTAGTAAGGATTTGTTAGTTATTTTTAAAAATATAAATATTGGGCATATGTTTTTGCGTATCGCGCATAGAAAAGACTAGTCATTCTTCTACACAGCAAAAAGTAGATAAATAAATAGATAGATAAATACGCCAAGATTAGTGAGGGAGGTACCTGGTGGAAAACAGGGTAGTGAGTTGAGTCAATAGAATCTCTACGGTAAACATCTCCAGTAACAAGGAAATGAGTATGACCCCTGCTCAGTAACTCAGCTTGATGTGCACTTGTGTGGCACCTCAAAACAGTTTGAGAGTCCACGTAATATGTATCATTGTAGCTCCTGCTAACATGATCAGGAGGTACCAGTACATCATCAAAGTTCTGCAATTGTATCAGCAATTATGAAATGCACATCAAATATCAATAATCCAAAAAAACAAGAAATATAGCATCAGAAAGTTGCAAGAAGTAATTGATAAAGAAGAATGTATATGAATTAGGAATTCCAATATTATTTGCATAACAGTTTAGTAGCTTGTTCTGTATCATTCATGGGAATTAGGTATTCTTAAAGAAATCATTAGCATGATAGCATCCTGGTCAGTTTGATAAGATGAAAAATATGCCTTAGACTTCACATATCACGGGGGAAAAAGAAAGCAATATTTTTAAATTCTATCAATTAAATTGTTAGACTAAATCCTAACATCAAAACTAAAAGACTGATATGAGGTAGCTGAAGGAAATGGCATTATGTAACAAAGAGAAAAAGATGCACATGATAGATCAACATAGCAAAGCATTCAAGAAAATGATGAGTACTAACTCATCAATGCTGCATAATCAATCTTGCGTCAAAATTTTGGAACTCATGGAATTACCCAGAAGTAAGAGTAAATAGGATCCCAATTTCACTTCTTACAGAAGATAGTAAGTTCTAAACATTAAACTGATATGGCAGCCAGCCATCAAGAAAAAAATCAAACAAATTAAAAGGATTGAAATCACTACTTTTAGAAAGTGAAGGAGAGAAACCAGAAGAGACAAATGAAATAACAAAAAAGGAAAAACCTTAGAACCAGAAAACAATTTCTAGAAGTTCTTGATAGCACTACCTGTTTAACAGAAACTATAGGGCATAGATCATCAAACTTGTCAAATTTGTTTGGATAATTCGTGTCAAAGTAATCAAAGATTGCATTCTTCAGGATACCAAGTGGATGTTGATCCCTCCTATGAAGCTGCATTCCCAGCTTTGAGAATATTGTATCTGGGACATTGTTCGTAGGGTCATCCCTCACTATTTCTGCATATCAAACCATCTGATCAGTACTCAATTACCGTTAAATAACTTAGGAAACAAATAATATAAACATCAACACAACAATTACACATGCGGCATGCTCTGAACTAACTTTGATTGCATTAGTACACATCTGAAACGGTGATAAAATATAATTGTGTGCTAGTCACTATATACTCACATTTCAAAGGTACCCAAACTATATATACTACCTCATACTTTAAAGAAGCAAACAGAAGAGTTAAAAATAAAAGCTAACTCATGTATGCAAAGTTTGGATAGCTTCAATCAAGAAAACTCTAGTAGCACCAGGTAAAAAAATAAATAATAAATAAATAAATAAATAAAATAAAATTAATTTGACACAAACTTTTATGTCAACTAATAATTATAGAATACATAAAAATTGGAGAAGAAACACAACACATAGGGACAAAATAAGGTTAACATTTTACAAGAGGAAGTTGCACATTTAAGCCAACAAGCATGTCAAATATTGAAAGAAAAACAAAACTGCACCAAGATTCTACATTCACAAAAGAATAAGAAAATTCCAATAACTAAAACAAGATAAACCCAGTTATCAAAACGCAATATTGAGAGAACCCCAATGCGATTTGGAACACAAGGGTTATTAATATTGAGAGTAGAAATTCACTCTTCATATTACCATCCTTGGAAACCTTGAGGCCACCAAGCTCAAGAACTGAGGCGACGGGTGCCCTCCACCTGTGGCGATGGACGGGGGCTTTGTTATCTGCAGGCATAGCACCAGTAGAATAGGGAAAGGAAGAAGAATAGTTGGTGAAACAGGCGAGAACATTACATCGTTTAAGGCTGCCGCCATTTCTGCGGAGGAAGAGAGAGGGCCTAGTGGAGACGAAGAAGGTAGATTGAGCAAATGAGAGAGCCATCGCAGTTGTGCTCCACACAGTGGCTGACCTGCTGTGGCTCGAGAGATACTGGTTCACCGTAAAAAATTAATAAATAAAAATTTTCAATCGGCCCTATAAATTGCTTATATTTACACTTATTATCCATCCCATATTTTTATTTTCGATTCATTTCAGGAAAAATGGAGTTACTACCTCCAATGGTCTTATCAGTGATTTACTAATTGTGGTTATCTGAATTTTAAATGGCCTCCAATGGTCTTTTCTGCTTTAAAAAATAATCACTTGTAGTCCTTTTAGGACATCTCGTGGTCATTTTAAACTCAGATTTTTTAAAGAATTAGGATCACGAGTGATTATTTTTCTAAAAATATAATAAGTGTGAATAAAAGTTATACCCCTGATTTATGTCCCTTTTTTCCATTAAGTTTTTTTGTACATTATGCTATAAAGGTTGTACATTAAAATATTTTGGACAAAAAGACTCCTACCGTTATAACTTCCGTTATCTTTTCCACTATTGTTACCATGCACATGCATCCACCATATATTTTCTTATCTTCTTCATTAATAATAATATATACATATTAAATATTTGAGTTATATGTTAATTATTACATAAATATAAATATCAAATTTATAAAAATGATTTACATTATTATTATTATTATTATTATTATTTAGAATAATTTAAATATCTAAAATCTAAATAAATTTAACATTTTAATATAATGTATTAATATTGGGCACCTATTTTTTGCGCATCACGCATAAAAAATACTAGTTAAAGGAATAAGAATCAAATAGGTCACTCAACTGCACTGCAATTAGATCATCGAACTCAAAAATAATGCAATTGGGTCCCTGAACAACATAAAATCATACAATTAGATCCAAAATGACATGTTTTACCTAAAAGAGCGTTTATCAATTTAAAATAATTTTAAATAAAATAATTAATTAAAATTAATTTTTTTTAATAAAAAAAACAACTAACTACCATCTCCGTCTCCATGGCCATGGAGACGATGGTCTCATCGTCTTCATGGCCGGTGGTCTCTGCCTCTCTGGACATGGAGACGAAGCCGCCGATAATTTAGGTTTTTTTAAAAAAAAATTTATTTATTTATTTTATTTAAAATTATTTTAAAAATCATTTTTAAAATTGGTAACCGCTTTTTTCAGGTAAACAGGTCATATATTTCCATGTGTATTGAGATAATGAACACATTTTCATTTCTTATATTGTGTTTTTATGGATCGGAAGAACTCCCTTAACTGCATGCTGTTTTAGTTTCCATCCTTCCTGTTGCTTGTTCTTATCTCCATCTCACTCAATAATGAATTTGCATAAAATTTGAGGCATAATCACTGAATCTGGACATTTGATATGCCATGAAAGGTTAGACAATATATGATCGTGTGTTTTCTCTAAAATAATGGATTTTGGTGATTTTATTGTGATCACTGCATGTCTGAAAAATTCTGATCGGCGCAGTTTGAAAATTAAATTCGTGAAAAATACTTTTTTAACTCATTTTGTCATGAATTTTTTTCTGGAGAACCTAGACTTGTGGTATTTGATGTCTGTAAAAAGATTTTGTTAAAAATATGTTTTGGTTGTTCCAGAAAAATTTTGTAAAGTTTTGGTAATATGCTGCCAGTTATTTTTCTATCTGGCGCAGTGTTGGGAAAAATTGTGAGAAAAATATGTCTAGACCTTGGATTGACTTGAAATTTTTTGTGCACAATCTAGACTCAATTTACTTCTTATCTGATAAATTTTGTGTCAAAATGTGTTATCGTTTTTCTCCAAAAAATTCTGCAATCCAGGTTAAAAATTCTGAGAATTTCTGCTGGTTTTTCAGCTAGTATATCTTACTATTTTGTGTTGTTTTGATGCTTTATGAAACTATGAGATAAAATGAGAGCCTTGTTTGGAAAAGTGTTGGTTTTTTACTCCCCGAAATAAGAATGAATGGGCGGGGCAGCGAACATGTGCTCGTTATCCTTCGCAAACGATAATCCTCTCATTTTATCTTCTAATTTATGAATTAATAGAATATCTCTTGCCATGTCATGTCTTGTGTGTACTGTTGGTCCTGAAAGGGTGGTGAGAAGTCTAGAGGGGGGGGGGGGGTGAATAGACTTCTCTAACTTTTTCAAACTACTTCTGCAAACAACACTTTGTAACTTCAACTCTAAGTAACAAGCATAAACAAGTATAACAACTTAGAGTGTGCACAGCGGAATTGTAACGGCAAAGTGTTATGCTTTAAATTGTGTCGTGCTCAAGAGAGATTCTATACATGCATCACGTTAGAAACACTTGATATAGATGTAGGATGATGTATATAAAATTTCACTTGCATGCAAACGAGGGAACTATCAAACCCAGACAGATAAAGATACGCAATAAACCGTAACGGGTTAGTTCACAAATAATATAGGCATGCACGAAATATATATGAGCAGAGTAAGTAAATAGAGAGAGAGATTTATAGTGGTTCAGAGGTGGTGTAATCCTCCTAGTCCACTCTTCTCCTTTCACTTCAAGGAGGAAATTCACTATTATTCAATCACCCAGATACAATAGTGAATAAGTGCCCAACGACACTTCTCCGAGTGCTTCGCACAAAGCTACACTCCACCAAGGTTTTTCGCAAGCTCCTCTTGTTACTCCGCCTTCCCGAGTACTTCGCACCAAGCTGTACTCCTACACCACGAGAACTACGCACAAAGCTACGCTCTCACCGGGTTTTCACAAGCTCCCCTTGTTACTCTGCCCGTTACAACCGAGTGCTACGCACAAAGCTACACTCCAACTGGGTTTTTCACTCTCCCTAGTTACTCTACCCCTTTTCTACACTCAGTAGAAGATTTACAATGAAATACAAAGATTTTTCTCTCACTCAGACTTGAATTTGATCGTGTATAGCTCAATATATCACTTGATGATTGATTGGATAATTTTCTTGTTCAAGTCATGCTTGTCTTCAAGTCTGCTTGGGCAATTTATAGCAGATGAAAGCTATTTGCCCGTTGATCAACTTTCGATCTCGATCGTCCATTTTGAATTGTAGTTGATCAATTAATTTTGCCAACTTGGTCTGCAAAAATCATTTCGCCGTCTGTCAGAAGATTTTGAGAAATCTTGCCGTTGCTCTCCTTTAATCTGACAAAGCTTTTCTTTGGAATGGATAGCCTCTAAATTTGAATTTTCTCTGGCATGACTTTTGTTGAATTATTGATCTGATGTGCCAAGTTGATCAAATAATTTATCTGCTGATTCTTGCTTGAGTAATAAAAAGATCTCCTTCGTATATCGGCTTCTTCTTCTCCTTCGACTTCTTCTGCAGAAACAGAGCTTCAAAAAAATGTTTCTGTCTAATTCTATCATGATGTCATAGCTCCTTTTGATGAAGTCATGTCCCAATAGTATATCATGTTCCACCTTGTATCATAGACTATATATCATGTTCCACCTTGTATCATGGAATATATATCATGTTCCACCTTGTATCATGGACCATATATATCATGTTCTATTTCATATCATGAGCTAGCTATCATGTTCCACCTTGTATCATGGACCATGTATCACGTTCCATTGTATATCATGAACCAATATTATGAAATCATAAAATCGCTTCAGGTGGGAATTGAACTGTGGACCATTTGCTTTGCTCGGCAAGGCTTCTTCCATCTTGGCTAGGTATCCAATTGATACAATCCAAGACTTAAATTCTTTTGACTTATCTCCTCCACGTGTTCTCCACTAGCTTTATCACATTGTGATGTCATTACCCGATAGTCGTGACGTCATCACTCGATAATTCTCAACTATCACGATAAAAATTGTTCTTTCATGATAGTATAACCTGATATTACTATCATGATGACATCATCTCCTGATATTACTACTTCACGATAGCAACTCATCTTTACACCAAAATTGCTTCTAATGAGAATCGAATTGTGGATCATCTCGCATTAGGCATACTTCAACAAGTTTTCTACCATCTCGTCCATCTCAACCTTTAGTAACTTGATGCTTCATAAATCTGTTAAGCTATGATCCCGCTTTCATTTATTCTTCTTTAAAACTGCTTTTTCGTAGACTTCATGTAGGCTTCATGGCAGTGGTGCACTATACTTGGTGAACCAGAACTGACTAAAATAAAATAAAATTGGGGTCTACAAAATACATTTGGCTGATCAAAACTTATACAATATATTCCTAACAATTTCCCCCTTTTTGATGATGCCGAAACTTATACCCAAGTCATTTGGCTATGTCAAATTTTTGAAAAATAATCTTTTTGTCCAATTTTATTGCGACTAGCCATTTGACGGGTTTAACACATTTAAGACCTAGAGATTTTAATTTTGGACGGTCCTAAACGTATATTGAGACTATAACGCGGGGTTGCGTATTGAATTTTATCTTTTAATTTTTCTTCCCCCTTTCAATTTTATTTTCTCAATTATACGCCTCACATGCAATTACTAAGTCCAATTTAAAATCTTGAGACTTTAAAGCAATTAACATACTAGACAAAGTAAAGAAATAAACCATATGCTAGCAATTTATATAATGTTCCAAAAAGCATAATTCGAACAAGCTAGCTATTATGTACACCAAAAATTGAGGCTTCAAAATTTTACCTCTTGCCAATTAAGGCATTCACGTGTGCCCTTAATTCCTTGAAGTCTCGTTTCTTTCCTTCGAGTTGGTATGGTGCGGTGACTTGCTCGGTAACATAATTTCCATAAGCTTCTTGAACATTGTCACCCCGTAACACTCCGGCTTGGTACCAAGCAACGCATTCTTCAAATGATCTTCCATCCACCATTTCGTTGCTTGTGTGCCCAAAGAATGTCTCCAACTCTCGTATAAGCTTCAACTTGTTTTCTTCATAAATTGATCTTGAAGGTGTTGATCTTTGGCATCCTTGTTGGCTAGGAAAATCCATGCTTTGAGGGGTCATCAAATAATCCATTATTCTCCTTTTTCCTCGGCCTTGAGCTCTCGGTGTGGGTGTTACTCCTCTCGGTGCTCCTGGAGGTCTAATAAGCTCAACTAGTGGCCGTTGTGACGACGGTCCAATCAAATGGTTCACCAAATGACTTGGAGCTCCTCTAGCTCTTTCCCCCTTTTCGGCAGCATCCACATAATGTTGGAAACTCGCCGAAGCTTTGTCTTGGCTCTTTTGGACTCCAATTAAAAGATCATTGTTCACGCCAACTTGATGTAGTAGAGCCTTCAATTGATTCTCTACTAATCGTAGCCTCGATTCACACTCCGTTCCTTTCTTCCCTAAGTCAAGGAACATCTTCAAGATTTCCCTATTACGCTCTTCTTGCTTAGTAGACATTGTGGCCATATCACCTTGGATTGATCCTTGTCCAAGTAACAAGGATTCGGCCCTTTCATAAGCTTCCTTGTGAAAGTCATCTAATTTGGTATCAACATTACCAAATTGATTTTGGACTTTCTCAAACTCTTGAAAGACATCTCCTTTCAATTTTTGAATTTCCTTTCGTACATCCCCAATAATATTTTCTTTCAAAGCATTAATATTAATGGGAGTAGAATGTACCTCCTTGTGTGGTTCCTTTCGTGGTTGTCTCGGCATGGATGATTCCGGTGGTTCCACGTAAGGTGCATCCTCAAGACACAAGGGCTCGACAATTGTAGGAATGAGTGGTTCGGTAATGGCAATAGGAATCGGTTCGGCACGGCTTAGTGGCAAAGGTGACACTTCAATTTGTAGCACATTTTCTTGTTCCTCCATTCGGCTTTCATCATCAACATTTGCTTCCAAATTTTCATTCACCGAATTCGTCACATCCGTAGCCGTGTGGGGTGAAATAGCATCAAAACTAAGGTTGTCATCCCCAATATTCGAAGGAAATGGGTCCAATTCTTGCAAGCTTCCACCTTCGGTCTCCTTCAAATGTGATGCTTCCCCATGTGTGCCGTGCACTTCTTCTCTTGAAATGACCAATGCTCGGGTAATATCATCACGAGCAAATCCATCTATTGTCTCAACGGCATTTTCGTGAACTTCTTGAGCCACTTCCTTGCCCCGACTAATAGCAACTTTCTTAATAAAGCACTCATTAATCACCGAAAGCCTAGTCGTGGTAGCAAGATTTCTTGTTCCAATCCATTGTAAAGCAAACTCCTCCAACTCTAGAGTATTCGGTCCTATTGTTGTAGCAACCGATTTGTGATCACTTAGTCTCCAATTTCTCCAAACTCTCACACGGTCAAACTCCTTTATCAACTCACTACTTGCCCCATAAGTTGGAATGTCATCTACACTCCTAACTTTACTTGGTAAAACCACTTCTTCATTCGGGTTTGGGGTGTGAGTTATGGGTGCGGGTATGGTGACAAATTGATGGCTACAAGCATCATCACTACTTCTCCCATGGGTATTAGATTCCCCGTGACTAGTAACTCGGTTAGAAGGAGGCTTTTTGGCTAAGGAATGGGTTTATGCGTTTGCCGATTTTCGTTTTCGGATATTGGCTAGGGAAGGATCAACCGGGATTGGGGTTCGAAAAAGGTAATTTTGGTTTTGTATGGGTTTTGGTTTGGATAGGGCAACACCTTTCAACTTCAACAACTCCCCAACAACAAAACCGTAGCCAATGTCATTAGGAAACCATCCATTCACCAATGGTTTTGCTAGCCTAATTTGATCAACTATTCGGCCATATATAAACTGTCCCCAATCTACGGCAACAACATTCACAATGGCATGCATCAAAGGCAAATTCTTCTTTGTAAAATAATTCCTACTAGAATATTTGCACTCAATAGTTTTATGCACTATATCAAGTAGCATTCCATATTCGTGCTTCAACATAACCTTATAGCCATTAGTACACGTCTCGACTTGTGCGGTTTCGTGTCTAATTTCACTCCAAAAATCATTTAAATCAAAGCCGTGATCTTCCACTTTCAACAATTTTTCCTCCAATCCAAAATGAGTTCTCACATCATCTAACTCAATTTTTATCACAACACCTCCAACAGTAGAATTTATAACACCATGTTCGACAAATGCGTGTCTATAAAATTCTACTACTTCATTCAAATAGAAACCATCATACTTGAAAGAGCAAAATTTCAATAACCCACTACTTTCAAGAGAGGTTAAGATTTTTACCCCCAAGTCTTGGTTTTGGATGAACTTGTTGTAGTCCTCAAGGTCCATGATCATCCCTCGAATTACCCGAGTGAGTTTCCTCGATCCTTCTGCTCCAATTGGGTTTTGAGCTCCTTCCATCTTGATAGAACAAAAATTAGGGAATTTTGAGATGGGTTTCGGGTAGGGGTTTCGGCAGTCCGAAAAAAAAATGGGTAGAAGGAAATGGGTTTTTGGTTGTGAGAGGTTTCAAGGACAATGGTGAGGGTGGGTAATGGGTATTTGGGTGTAGAATGGATTTTTGTGGGAAATTTGGGA
Source organism: Ipomoea nil (assembly GCF_001879475.1). Taxonomy (NCBI): domain Eukaryota; kingdom Viridiplantae; phylum Streptophyta; class Magnoliopsida; order Solanales; family Convolvulaceae; genus Ipomoea; species Ipomoea nil. The sequence continues at coordinate 1,449,306 of NW_017617557.1, read as the reverse complement.
TGGGTTTGATTGAATTGAGAGATTTTCAAGTTTTGCTTCTTCTTCTTGCATGCGCCGACGGTGAGAGAGGGAGGAAGAAGAAGATGAACTTCTTTCTTCTTTGTCTCTTGGAGGCAAAATAAATGCCTAGCGAAATTACCATCTTGTCCTTTAGTGGATAGAAAGAGATTGTAGAACAATTGAGGGCAACTTCGAACTTTCACTGATTTAAATTTGCCAACTCAGATTTTAATACTCCATTTGTGGGTACATAGCGCCAAAAATTAAGCTTTAATTCGCTGCCACCTGTAGATGTTCATGGAGCAAAAATTTCTTCGACACAAAATTGTTAGTGCAATAAATCTGTTCATGCTAACAATCCAATTGATACAATCCAAGACTTAAATTCTTTTGACTTATCTCCTCCACGTATTCTCCACTAGCTTTATCACATTGTGATGTCATTACCCGATAGTCGTGACATCATCACCCGATAATTCTCAACTATCACGATAAAAATTGTTCTTTCATGATAGTATAACCTGATATTACTATCATGATGACATCATCTCCTGATATTGCTACTTCACGATAGGAACTCATCTTTACACCAAAATTGCTTTTATAGAGAATTGAACTGTGGATCATCTCACATTAGGCATGCTTTAACAAGTCTTTTACCATCTCGTCCATCTCAACCTTTGGTAACTTGATGCTTCATAAATCTGTTAAGCTATGATCCCGCTTTCATTTATTCTTCTTTAAAACTGCTTTTTCGTAGACTTCATGTAGGCTTCATGGCAGTGGTGCACTATACTTGGTGAACCAGAACTGACTCAAATAAAATAAAATTGGGGTCTACAAAATACATTTGGCTCATCAAAACTTATACAATATATTCCTAACATGTACCAAACATGATACTCTTTATTTAAAATGGATGTGCATGACTCAATTGAGATTTCGGTGTCCAAGACATAAGGGACAATTATATCACATATAGAATATGCTACTCTTTAATTGACAACATTTAGCATATAACCTCTTGATTAGGCTCATATAAGAGAATTTGTTATTTCTCTTGTTGGCAATTAATTATTTGCTATAGGTTATAGCTATTGAGATTTATCACACAACTTATAAGTGAGACATTAGCATGAATTCTCAATATGATTTTCATTGTTAGGTTGCACCTGTCATTGCTAAACCTCAGTTTGATCTTGTGATATTGATTAGATTATATGAGTCTAAATATTGTGATATCTAACGTAAATATTGACTATAGTTTTGTCCGGAAGGTGAATTCATAGCACTAGTGTGCATAGACGGAGCCAAAGGCGGGGGGGGGGGGGGGGGGGGGGGGAGGGGGTCAGCTGTCCCCCTACCCCACCCCCACCCCACTCCGTATATAATTTTTGTATGTATATATGTATATATAGTACATTTTTTAGTATTAGTATATAAAAATTGCTAATTGTTAATAAAAAATGAGTTAAATTAGTTGGTAGAGCATGCATTTGGTTATAATAAAGGTTAGGGGTTTGAATCCTATAGTTGTTGATATAGTTTTACAGTTTTTTTTGGCTCCTTCCCTATGGCTTTTAACACAGTCACGTTTTAATAGCTTTTTTAATATTTGATACACACATACATATATATATTCAAATTATTTTGGCTCCTTCCCTATGGCTTTAACACAGTCACGTTTTAATAGTTTTTTTAATATTTGATACACACATACATACATATATATTCAAATTATTTTATCAAATTAATTATGTTTCATATTTTGTTATGAATATTTTTATAAAGTTTCGATGTGTTTTATTTTTCACCCATACCCAATAATATTTACACATATATTTCTTAGGTTATTTATTTATTTATTTTTTAAATATCTCTTTTATTTTAATGTTTCGCCTTTACTGAAAAAATTTCTGAATCCGTCCCTATTTCGCCCTTGGTAGAGCATGCATTTGGTTATAATAAAGGTTAGGGGTTTGAATCCTATAGTTGTTGATATAGTTTTACAGTTTTTTTTTGGCTCCTTCCCTATGGCTTTTAACACAGTCACGTTTTAATAGCTTTTTTAATATTTGATACACACATACATATATATATTCAAATTATTTTGGCTCCTTCCCTATGGCTTTAACACAGTCACGTTTTAATAGTTTTTTTAATATTTGATACACACATACATACATATATATTCAAATTATTTTATCAAATTAATTATGTTTCATATTTTGTTATGAATATTTTTATAAAGTTTCGATGTGTTTTATTTTTCACCCATACCCAATAATATTTACACATATATTTCTTAGGTTATTTATTTACTTATTTTTTAAATATCTCTTTTATTTTAATGTTTCGCCTTTACTGAAAAAATTTCTGAATCCGTCCCTATTTCGCCCCCCCCCCCCCCCCCCAACAGAATTCCTGGCTCCGTCCCTGAGTGTGAGTCTCATTATCTTCAAGGCTAGTCATCTTGTACTCCAGTAGTTGTACATAACAAAACAATACTAAGTTTTTGAGTGTCATTGCATTTTGAAAGATACATCTAAAACTTAGTTTATGTGGGAATATACTATGAGTTCTTAGCCTTCTCTATTTGACAATGTGACTTGTAATTGGACTATTCTTCTAATAAAGGTCTGTAAGACCTCTAATGAGATTGATTTTTGAATAACTAATGACTCGTGAAAAGCCTTAAATTTCTATCTTTAGTGCTATGGTATTCAATCCAAAATATTTTATGATCATGTCACAACGTAATATATGATATAGTTATTTAAAATGCTATGTGTTTGAAAGCTAGAAGTAAATTACGTCATAATAATTTGCCCGAAGCAAATTAGTTGTATATATTTGATGACGATGACTTCTCATATGTTTATGATTTTTTGAGATCCTGAATGGTCTCACCCAAACTTTTTAAAGCGGAAAAGTGCACTAAAGCGACATGGCCGGGCTTTGCTTTAAAGCGAAAGCACAAAGCGAAGCGTCGCTTTTCACAAAAAGCGACGCTTTTAATATATATAAATTATACATATATATAGTCAAAATTTTTAAATAATTATGCAAAATAACATCCAAAATAACTCCTAAAGTGATAAAGTGACAACATCATAATAATACAAACATCATAAAGTCACAAGTCACAACACAATCATTCATAGACTCATAGTCATTCAATCCTCCAAATCAAACTCATCTTCTTCTTCACACAAATCTAAATTATCAAATTCCAGAACTCCATCATCCTCACGTGCTTCTTCCTCATCTTCATCATCTTCATTCACATTTTCCTTTCCCTTAGACCTTGAAGTTGAACTCCCAACCTTTTCTTTTCCTTTTGAAGCATAAGAGAATAAGGAGTTTCATTTGCACCCGAAAATTTAGCAATGTCACCCCAAGTCAAGCTATCCTTATCACCAAGCACCAGCTCCTCATTTGCATCCTCCGGGATACCTGTCAACCATTCATTGGCAAAATCAATTTGATCCAAACTAATTGGATCAATGGTATCCCGCATTTCCCATCGTCGCCTCAATGCCCTATTATACTTAATGAAAACCAAATCATTAAGGCGCATGTGTTCAAGGCGACTCCTCCTTTTCGAATGCAACTGGAATATTTAAAATGAATTAGTGCTTGAATATGTTATAATTGTTAATTATTTCTAAATTGACTAACTTACATGCTCAAAGACACTGTAGTTCCGTCACATTCGGACGCACTAGTCGTGAGACTAAGAAACTTAATTGCGAATTCTTTCAAATGGGGAGCTAAACCCCCAAAAGAAGTCCACCAATTAACTGTAAAATTTGAAAATTATTCAAAATTTGATTATAAATAAAAATTGTAAGTTAAATTGTCTAAGAAGTAAGAACCTGAAGCTTTAGAACCGTGTTGCTTCTTGGCAACTGGCAAGCCAAACAAACCATCCTCGGTTTCCCGCATTGTTATTTCCTCAATAGTTTTGTCATGCAGATCTTGATCTCGAACCAACCTCTCCAAACAAGAATAAAAGCCAGCAACAACTTCTGCCGAATTAATTGTAGGAGAAATCTATGGCTCACCCCTATACTGGAAATAATCTGGATTCAAGTAATATGCTGCTACATGCGATGGTTGACGAAGCTGGGAAGTCCACCTTTTGTCTATGATCTCAAATACCTTCTTGTACTTGTTTGTGTTGTTGTCGAAAGCTTTTTCAATTGCTTTCTTTGTGATCTCCATCGCAGGATAAATATAGCTTATTGATGGCTTAACATCCCCATCAACTAACTGAAGGGTGCTAATCAATGGACCGCCTATTTTAAGTGTTTCTAGAACTGTATTCCAAAAGCTTGGCATTTGCACAATTCTAGAACACTCTTTTCCTGCCTATTCTTTGAAGTAAGAGCTAGTAAGGAATTCTTCTGAGTTGAACAATTTCCTCAAATTGTTCTTCTGCTCGTGAAGCCTCTTGAATGTCAAGAATGCAGTAGCAAACCGAGTCTTAGCAAACTTGACCAAGTCACACTTCCCGGTATACTTCCTCAACCAATTCAAAAGCTTTGTCTTTGAATGGATATACACCGACAACTTCAAAGCCCGCTTGTACGTCATTGCAAAATGGTGAATCTCAAAGATGTATTTAAACATCAAATTGATGTAATGGGCAGCGCATGGCATCCAGTACAAAGTCGGGTACAACTCCATTAAATCCTTGCCTAAATTATGTAAACAATTAATAGGTAAAAAATTTAAAATTTAAATTCTTAATATAAAAAACAAATATTTTAAACATACCAGCTCTCACATTCTTTGAAGCATTGTCAGATATGACTTGCACAACTTTATCCTTCCCCACTTGATTCACAAAAGTACCAAAGAGGTCAAGCATTTTGTTAGCATCCACCGTGTCCTTGCTAACATCTACCGACTCGAGAAAATACGATCCAAGTGAACAATTAACTAGGATATTTATAAATGCATGACATCTCATATCTGTCCACTTGTCCATCATCAAAGAACAACCATATGCATTGCATGTCTCCTCATGTGGCTTGAACAACTCCTTAACATGCTCAACTTCCTTCTTAAGATATGACACTCTAACTTCATGATAGGAAGGTGGCTTCATTCCCGGTCCATGTTGTGAAACACACTCAATAAAGTCTTGTAAGCTTTTAGTGTATTGAACACAATTAAATGGTAGTACAGCCTCATACATCCACCGCGAAAATTGCACTATGGCCATCTCCCTCAACTCCTTCTTACATGCCTCCAATGTCACTTGCTCACCGCCTTTTTCCCTTTTCAAACTTTGGTGCTTCTTTTTATTAACATACAAATCCATAGGACCTTTAACTGATTTGTTAGAAGATCTCAAACTAGATCCCATCACCGGATTTCCCGCCACCTCCGGGAAATCCATATCATCATCACCTTCGTCATCAAAGTTTGAAGGAACACCCATTGAAGCCGTTGAACTCACCTCCTCCTTTCTTTGCTTCATATTTAGCATAATCTCTCTCATTGCATCCCTACCAACTTGAGGACATTTTCTACATACTTGTACATTTCTATTTCCTCCCACGAGATGCAATTTATGCCTATAAATACCACCGGTCGTTACTTTTTCACAATACTTGCAACGCACTTGTGTAGTGCCTTTATCCAAAACCGGTGTGTCATGATCCCATCCCGGATCTTGCTTTTTTGCATTAGACATTCTTATAAATGATAATATTCACCTACAAAATTACAAAGTTTTCAAGAATCAAGAATCAAGATTCAAGAATAAAATACTCAACTAATTAACTGTAAATTGTAATTTTCAAAATTCATTAACTGTTATTAACTCTTAATCTTATTAGTTATTATCATTTATTCATTTCATAAAAATAAATTATTAAATTAGCTAAGATAAAAGTCTAAAACAGAATAAAAGTCCTAATAGGCTATTGTCTACTACCTAACTGCCTAAGTCAATAAATCAAGGCTTAACTCACATATAAATATACTAAGTGGCTTGTAGTCTATTGGTATCGGGTTGCTCCCTTAAGTGGGAGGTGTAAGGTTTGAACCTCAGTTGAGGTATATGTAAAAAAAAAAAAAAAAAAAAAAAAAAAAAAAAAAAAAAAAACTCACATATAAATATATAACTTATGTATAATACTATAATTTATCTAAGTATCTTCCATCTTTACGGAAGAGGAAATGAAAAAAAAAAAAAAAAAATCGTAAACAGCAATACCACATACCAGTCGGCAGCAGGAGGACTCGGCAGGGCAGTGTGAACACACGAGGAGGACTCGGCAGTGTGAACGATGAGTACGCGAGGAGGACTCGGCAGTGTGAACGCGCGAGTGAACGATGAGTAGGACAGCAGGCTGCACGCGAGGAGGACTCGACAGTGTGAACGATGATTAGGGCAGCAGGCTGCACGCGAGGAGGACAGAGGGGTAGAGCCTTAGAGGGAGAAGCGTCGACGAGGGGAGGGCTTTGGTCTCTACCAATCGCAGTCGCGAGTCATGACGCGATATTAGCTTAGGCCTTAGGTTTAATCTTAAAAAAAAAAAAAAAAAACTGACCGTTGACTGCGCTATTCGTGACAAAGCAACACTTTTGTGCGCTTCGTCGGTTCACTGCTTCGGTCGAAAAGCGCAAAAAGCGCTCACTTCTACAGCAACAGCACGATAACGGGAGGAAACTTAGGACCCGCACCCTTACCTGGTGCCTTAACTAAAGAGAACCAAAGCTAAAAGGAAAACAAAGCACAGAAAACACAACAGAAAACGACACAAGAACTCATAACCTCACCGCGCGTCCTAAAGTCCTAAGTCCTAAACACTTAGATTCTTACGGTCATCTTAGGGTCTCAAACCATACTTAGCCACTTAGAAGTCTAGACTTTACTCTCCTAGGCTCAAACCTAGGCTCTGATACCAACTGTAACACCCCCTAAATTTCCAAGCTATTTAAAGCCTTAAATATGCAGATATCTAAACAAAACATCAAACACATCGGAAGACTGAAAGAGGAATATATAAACTGGAAGTAAAAGGGGTGCTATGCCACGCTCACCCAGTGGTGAACGCACAGGCTAACATCTGCATAATTCAACATCTAAAACTATACATGTTCAAAGTACTAAGTCTAAACTGGGCTCACAGGCCACAAAACACAAGAAAGGAGCTACACTAGCTGACACTAAACCGCGCTCTCGTCTAAACATCCCCTGAAAGAAAAACATAAAAGATGGGACGACGCCTGGTCAGCGAATAATGCTGGTAAACCACCAATACATGTGAAATATCATACATAAGTGTTGTAAAGCCATTTTCGAAACGGAATACATATATATAAGTTCAAAACTGAGAGTAATAGTAAACACAAGACTCAAACACTCTCAACAAGAACACGGGAACACATCCCAAGACTACAAGGAATAACAACGACTCACAAGAAGTCTCAAGGCATAATCTATCATCACACAATAGATTAACACCCGACATGCATGATACAAGAGATTAAGAACACACCCAATGGCAACACATGCCTTTGTGACTACACATGTCACAAGAAGAGAACTCACAACAACGGCTACACAAGCCCTCGTGACATCACCCATCACGAGTTGATATGCCTTCCTTATGCCTGGTTCCAACCTTATGGCTACCCCCAACCTTATGTCTAGTTCCAACCTTTACCTCCAGGACCCCTGTACACCAAGTCCAACCTTATTCCTCCGGGAACCGTCGTTCCCCCTCCAATAGAACCACCGATTTCATAGTACACGAGGGTACCGATCACACACACGGCAACACATGCCTCCCAAGCAATACGTGAACCTTACACAAAGGTCACAACTCCATAATCACGTCATGGCCACCACGAGGACCACTGCAATACCTTGGTGACTAGTGTCCCATACCACTAATCCTGCAATCCAGGTAAAGCCACACACACATCACACCTCAACAGGAATCAATCAACGGATCACAACGAAGATATGAAACCATACTCAATCAAGGAATGGAACACAGTCCAACAACAACGATGAATAACACAAGTCATCATCAACAATAGGAAGGTACAAACAACACACACGCTAGCATTTAAACACCGAACTAGCATGCTTATCAAACGGGTAAACCAAACATAGTTCCGAAGAACACACAAGACTCATCACGGTTCAACGAAACACAATGTTGAACACTTAGCACGATTCAAGACACCAAAACCTACATGGATTCCTACCATATAGTTTTAGACATACGAAACATCAAGAAGACACTCAAATAGTTCCACAAAAGAACATCGGGAAGTCAAAAGACCAAATACCGAGTCAAAAGATCACGGGGAACAAATCCCCGCCAAATCACATAACGTTCCCCGCGGGTGGGGCGGCGGGTGGACGCCTACCCGCCGTTCCGCCTGCGGGTACACCAACCTGTACCAAAATAATCCCTTCGGGGATTTTCTACACCAAGCTCAAATTCAAGTCCAAAACATGCCAAAACTCACCAAATACAAGAAAATGACTTGAATCAAAGGAATAGCCAAGCAATGGCATACAAGAACCCTAACACAAGCTCTAGATATGCATTTTCACAAGACAATGCATAAACACTCACATTTCATAGCAAAATCACATGTAGAATCCAAGAAATCATCATATTGGTAAGCAAAATAGATTTTGTAGAGCATGAGTTACCTCTTATAGACAAAAACATTCACTTAACACTTCACCAAGCTCCTAATAAGGCTCACCTTCCAAACCCACTTCAAGAACACACCAAAAGATCATAAAGATTCTATCTTTAAGAAAAGACACCTAAGAAAACACTAAAAACACAAGATGAACATAGATCTTACCCTCCTAGATGCCCAAATGTATGAAAGGTAGAATCTTGGAGACAACTCTTGAAGATTTGACAAAGCTTCAACTTGGCTTGGAAGAAAAGCTATCTACCTTTTTAAAGAGAAGGTGGAGCTAGAATTTGGAAAGTGTAAGGAGAGAAATGAGAATTGTCTACTAGGTTAGCTTACAATACTAATACAAGGTGAAAAGTCAAGAATACCCTTACTAACATGAAGAGGTGTAAGGGGACAAGGGAACTCCTCTCAAAGCTCAAGGTACAACTTTGACTTTGGGGTTGACTAGTCAATTACTAGTCCCCGACTATTAAATTTTCAGGAATTCAAGGAATTGAATTACCAATTGGTTTAGGATTAATTACTTAATTAATCCCATAATTGAATTTGGATTACGGGGTGTCATAGTGCCTATTTTACATCAATCATTTCATTACTTGTTTCTTCTATTCTTACATTTTCACATGGAGAAGTGGTCAAAGTTGAAGAACTGGAGGCCATTGTCATAGACTTGCTTTTATATGTTTCAAAGAGCATATACAACTTGCTTTTCACATAATCTACCTTTTGCTTGCAAGTATTTGGATCCAATTTTTTGAAACAAAATTCTAAAAGTTTAATATTCATTCTTGGACCAAAGATCGCTCCCATAGCAAGAATAACAATATATATTACCCAATATTTTCCAAACTTGACTCTCATATTACTAGCCATGTTTCTAATAACCACGTCTTCATTATTCAAATTTCTTTTTGACAAAAGCTCAATTTTTCAAACTTGCATGAAGTATAAGTTGGAAGTAGAATAAATTGAACCCAAAATCAATTTTGTAATTTCATTAAAAGGCATAAAAAAATTCACACATTTTTTCACCCCTTGTCCACTCTTCATTTGAAGGACAATGCTTATAATTTGTGTCAAGCAAGTGAAGACTATTAAAAGCACATCGGTACTTAATAGCGCTATCAAGCATCTTATAACTGAGTTATAAGTAGAGTTCCATCTAGTGGCCACATCCGTTGACAAACCAAAGAGTGAAGACCAACTTTCTCAACACATTCTTCAAATACTTTAATCCTCCCCTCCGATCCTTTAACATATTTCACACACTCTCGAATTTTATTCAAAGCATCATCAATCACTTGCAACCCATCTTGCACAATAAGATTCAATATATGTGCAGAACATCTCACATGAAAAATTTCTCCATTACGCAACAAATCATTTCGCAAACAAAGTCGTCCTTTCAAGATATTTTGCGTACTATCGTTAATAGAAGCATTATCCAAAGTAAGAGAAAATAGTTTTTTTTTCTCTATTCCCCACTCTTTCAAACAATCTAGAAGCTTCTTAGCTAACTGAATACCAGTATTCGGGGGGAGGGGGAGGGGGGGTGGGGCATAGCACAAAAGGACAACATCTTATTGTTTAACTTCCAGGCCAATTATTATCAATATAATGAACAGTCGAGTTTATTTTGAACCATTAAGGTTCAAATTATTTTGAACCATTAAGGTTCAAATTATTATTTTGGCCATTAAAGATTATAACTATTGTTTAAGTTGATTATTTTTAGTCTATCAATAGTATTCAGGGCCTTAATAATAATAATAATAAGTCTTTAAGTTTATGGCAAAAGCAATATAATAAGTCTCACCCTAGATCTGCTGCTCGTAGTTGCTGCTGCTATCGTAGTTGTTACCTTTCATTCCACCATCGTAGCTTCTGTCACACAATCGACCACCCACCGAACAAGAGAGAACAGAGGGATGAGAGAATAAAGGGATTTTGAGAGAGAGAGAGAGAGTGAGTGAGTATGAGAGAAGAGAAGAGGTAAACGAGAAAGCACTCCAAACCTATAGAGCTATAGCGTGAGTATGAGAGAAGAGTTGCGAATATTATTTAGATTTTTTTTAAAATTCAACTTTCTGCAACCGTTTCTACGAGGAATGGTTGTGTAAAGCCTAATTTTATTTAATATTTACTTTCCGCGACGATTTCTTTACGGAACAGTCGCAGAAACTAAATGCATTTTTTCAAACTGCATCCGTTTTAGTTAGAAATGGTTGCAGATTCATATTCAAATATTTACAAAATTTCCATAACGAGTTTTTTAAAGAATACTCCAATGTTCTTTTTAGAATAGTTGCTAAAATCAGTGTTCTATATTCATTTTTGTACTAGTGAGACCACGGCCTACACAATAATTTGTCGTGGGAGTAATGTTGTAAAAATCGCGCCTAGACGCAGCGCTAAACACCACCCAATCATGACAATTTGCCAACTAGGCGCCACGTAGTCGACCGACTCGGTGCTAAATTGGCCAAGTTAACTCGGCAAAATCGGTCAAGCCGAGTTATTTTTTATTTAATTAACTTTTCTTTTTAATTTTTGCAATCCTAGAGACATGTGTAATATTTTTTTTATGTGTGTGTATATATATAAAATATTATAGCACATGGCTCTAGGATTACTCTTGGGAAAAGATATCCAAGAGCCATGTGCTTTTATATATATATATATATATATATATATATATATATATATATACCTTGTTAATATATGCATGTCAACGTGGAGGAATAAATGGAGTTAAAATTTTGCTTCATTGATATAATAATATTGTATACATTTTAATAAAGCTTGTTTCAGTGTTTAATCATTTGTATTGTGTGCTAATATAATACAATTTATACACATTAACTTTTTTTACTCAGTCTAGATGCTAAGTGGACCTCTAGCGCCTGACTAACACATAGCACATTTTGTAACATTGTGTGAGAGTATAGGTTTTACCAATGGTAAAAGAGCAAAACATTTTGCCCAAAGCTTCAGACATTTCATGGTAGGTTTTGTACATCTTTAAATCCACTTTACGTAAGTACGGCACAGTGAGGACGGCGCCACCATCTGAAGTCTCGCCGACCGCCTTCTGTCCACTGAGGATGTTCTTCTTGTATGATCTGATTGGTGGCCAAAGCACTACGTACTTGTGCTCTAAGATTCACAACACCAGTTTTTTAATTACACAAAATTACAATAAAATTATTTCCAAATCCCAAATTAAAAAAACAAATTATTACATCTGAGTTTCATTGATAAAATCCAAAACTAAAACAAACTATTATGAAAAAACAAAGTAATAATTCAAAATACTGCTATCCTAAAAGTAAAGATTCCAACTGTTTTATTTTCTTCCATTTTTCTTCCCCCAAGACTTGTTTGGTAATTGTAGTTGTAATTCAACTACAACTTAATTCTTTATCGGGCACAATTACATTTTTTAAATAGAGAGATTGCAATTCCCTCCATTTGTGTAATTGAAATTCATAAGGTCCTTCTATGAATTCCAATTCGGTCGTGGATGGAAAGAAAAAAAAAAGAAGGTGAAATTACAACATTATTGATCCTTTTTTATTATTATTATTATTATTATTATTATTATTATTATTATTATTATTATTATTATTAAGGACTCTATATAATTTAGTATTTATTTATATATATACTTTTTCAACCTATTGAAGCACAAAGAGTCGATGCTCCCATTGTCCATATATATTATTGTTGTTGTTGTTGTTATTATTATTATTATTAATTCAAGGACATTTTAGTATTTTCCTTTCCATCCCAAAAATTATACTTTTGCCTACCAAATAATGTAATTTGAATTCCTACTCTATTCTATCTTATTCTTTTCTTATAGAATTACAATTCATTTCCCCCTAATTTTTTCCTTTCGGGCCATAAGCCTACCAAATGTTTTGTTTTCTTGCATTTTTGTTACATGACAATTTATTGCAAAGGTTCCAAGTGTTTTCTTTCCAAATTTGTTTCCTTCCAATTTTATTACGAGACAATTTATTGCAAAGATTCCAAATGTTCTCTCTCCATTGTCTCACACGACAATGAATTGCAGCCTCTTGTTATCAAGTACCAGCACACACTGGGGCCTTTCTTCTTCTGCATAAAATTAACCTCCTCCTCTTCAACCCTTTCTCCTCCTTTTGGAGTGTTTGGTTGGATCTTGTTAGAATTCTTTTCTTACTTTATTTCATGGCAAAGCAAATTATCGTGTTTAGTTGGAGAAAATTACAATTCACTCTTTTTATTGAATTACAATTCACGGGCACTTCCCATGAATTGCAATTAGGTGGTTGTGAGAAAAGAAAAGTTAGAGGAAATGACAAAAGTACCATTTATTATTATTATTATTACTAGTATTTGTCCCCGTGTGATGCACGGAAAATATGTTATAAAAATATACCCTATATGAGGTTTATTCATATATAAAATTTTTGTTATTTAATAATTATTATATGTGAATTCTTATGATAAAATTATGAACATAAATATATTTACAATTAAAATAATATTTAAGGTGGGTGATTACTACAAATCTTAAACTATATTAAAAATTTAGTACATAGTATTTAATATTATAAATTTTTAAGAACTTAGTAAACTACAATAGTAATTGAATTACAATTTTAGAGTCACCAGGGATCAAAATTTTTAGACCTTTGTAATTACTAACTCTAGATGTAGCAACATACAATTGACCTTTAAAGACCAAACAATTATGTATAAATATAAATGACTATTAATCATCATCATCATTTAAAAAAATAATTGTAACAATAATTGCTCACCAAACTATATGGCTATATTATAGTTAAGATTTCAATTGTTTTTTTAGAGTTAAAAATGATTTTCAAGTGTTAACATTTACTTTCCTTATCTGGTTTGTCCTTCACTTTTGTGTTCTTTTCCCTTTGATATTTTATAAATAGTTTTCAGGAGTAATTTTCCCTTTGATATCTGGTTTGGCATCATTTTTAATGCTATATTATTATTTTTGTTGCAAAATTCACTATTTCCATGTAATTATATGGGTAATGTATCAGATTTTGTTGTATTGCACTAAACATTTTCTTCACTTGTTTCCTGTTATATATCATATGTTTTTCACTCATATAAAAAGTGTTTGCTAAACTTGCTAAAGGGTGTTGCTATTTGCACTACCCTTTGACTAAAATGGGTATAAAGTACATTAAAAGTATAAAAATGTGGTAATTTATAATAAATATATAGGTGGTGCAAATAGCCTAATGGTTGGTCAAAATGTTATTTGCACCACCTTAGTAAAACTGCATTTATTAGATTTAAGTAATAATTAATTAATTCAAAATTTAATTCATTAAAATTTAAAAAAAAAAAAAAAAACAATGAAACGTCGCCTTCTCCGGTGAGAAGGCGGATTGCCTTCTCACCGGAGAAGGCAACTGGGCTGCCTTCTACGGTGAGAAGGCAGTCCGTCGCCTTCTCACCGGAGAAGGTGATGGATCTCCTTCTTTTTTTTTTTCTTTTTTTTTTTAAATATGTTGATTTTAAAAAAAAAAGAATAATAAATATTACTTTTGACCACATTTATTAATGGTGGTCAAATAGCACTTTGCTATTTGCACCACCTATAAAGTTATTTGACCTATTATATAGGTGGTGCAAATAGCAAAATAGGTGGTGTGGATAGAATTTCCCCTTGCTAAATCTTAACTATAATACCAACATGTAATTAATACCAACATTTAACCATTAATATCAACATTTAATTTTCACAAGACCATATGGAACTTGCTAAATCTTAACTATAATACCAATATGTAATTAATAACAACATTTAACCATTAATATCAACATTTAATTTTCACAAGACCATATTGCTTTATTATAATTAAGATTATTACACAAGGATATTTTAGTCTTTATACTATTTTTTTCCTTCTCATTTCCAAAAATTTTATTTTATTTTTATACCAAACGATATAATATGAATTTATACTTTACTCTCATGCACCTTTTTCTTTTCCCACAAAATTGCAATTCAATTCTTTCCTAATTACTTCACACGTTGGAGATGACCTAAATCATTGGTTACGTTGGATGAACATTCGTTATTTGAACCTTTACATATCATTGATACAGATACATTTTCAATTATGTAATCGAAACAAATAAAATCACATTAAATTCAAAATTTGAAATACATTAAATTCAAATACAGATACAAATGCATAAATAAAAATACAGAATTTGAATGTGGATATAGATAATGTTAATTGGATTATTTTGAACATTTGAACTTTCTTGTTTCCTATTTGAAGACATATTGAGATAAATTGAAAATTAAATAGAAAAATTGTTGAGAGGAAATAAAATTGTAAAGAAAATTTGAGTGTTTAATATATATATATATATATATATATATATATATATATATATATATATATATATATATAAACATAATAAATCTCAATTATGGTTATATTCTTGATTTATGTCCATTTTTTGTATACTAATAAAGGTATACATTTTTCATTAAATGTAGTACACTTCAATTATAATGGAAAAATTTGTCTCTATTACATTCTTGTTAGACAAAAGTACCCTTACACCGTTACTATTTAATTCTAACTTTCATAACTCTATCATTATTATCATACACCTATATCTATGATATCTTTTTCTTATTTTTTAATTATCATTTTATTAAAATCACGGAAAAATGACGAGTTTGGTCCCTGAGTTATAATGGTAGTGACGACTCAGTCCCTGAGTTATGACCGTCTCCATTTTTAGTCCCTCAGTTATGAGCGAAGTGGCTCATTTAGTCCCCGACAGTTAAAACTGACAGAAAAATTTAAAAATATTTAAACCACTTTTGCAACATTATTTTCAACTTTCTAGCATCCTATTTCAAGGTTCTTCAATTCCAAAAGCAATTCAATAATATTCGTATGACTTGTTAGTAACCTGAGTCTCATATAAGGAACCTGTAAGTCAGTACAAACAAGAGAGCACTTGATCGTTGTCTTCAAGCATGTAAAACACACCATCCTAAAAATTTCTGATTTAACTTACTAAACATAATGGTAATCAAACCATAACTTTTGAATTTCACATAAAAGCAACCTGAGAAATTCGACATCATTTTATATCTCAAAAGTTCTGGTTTGATTACTTTTGTTGCTTAGTAAATAAAATTGAAAATTGATAGGATAATGTGTTTCACACGTCTGAAGACAATGATCAAGTGTTTCTTGGTTTGTGCTAAGTCTTAAGTTTGTTATACAAGAGCCAGGTTCCTAACAAGTCAAGTTATTAAAATGTTTTTAGAATTGAACAATCTTGAAATAAGAGGCTAAGAAGTGAAAAATAATGTTGTGAAAGTGGTTTTGATATAAGAAGGATAATAAAATGTGAATTTCCTACTTTACCTCTCAAATTTTAAATATTTTTAATTTTTCCGTTAGTTTTAACGGTTAGGGACCAAATGCGCCATTTCGTTCATAACTGAGGGACTAAAAATGGATACGGTCATAACTCAGGAACTAAGTCAGAACTTGGGTATAACTCAAGAACTAAAGATGCAATTTTTCCTAAAATCATTATATAATTACTTTAATTGTTGATTATATTTTAATTAAATTTCTATGAATGATAAATCATATATGTGTGTGTATATGTATAGGCACGCCCACACACCAATATATGTGGTCGGGTACTAGATTACTATTATAGATATTTTATTTATTTATTTATTGTAAAAATAAAGTATAAATTATATCAAAATTATTTACATTATTAATTATAACCAAAATATAAATTTTGTTCATCTCTATAGTTTTCAATTTCAAATACGATGATTAAAATTTACTATTTTAAGGAATTGCGAAATATAACTTATAATTATTTACATTTATCAATTCTTTAATGTTGGACATAAATTTTCACGCATCGCGCGTACAAAATGCTAGTGTGTGTGTGTGTGTGTGTGTGTGTGTATATATATATATATATATATATATATATATATACACACACACACACACACATACACACAAACTATGGCACACAACTACATTAGGCCATGCACACGACATACAGACTAATGACACACGACTACATCTGTTATCATAGTCCTCTAATATATATATATATATATATATATATATATATACTAATAAGAGTCAAAAGAAGTTAGACCTATAATGGGTAGAAAAAATGACCGTCAAATTATTAAATCAAATCAATGATTCAGATTGTTCAGATTTTAATTTTTCATAGAGACTTCCAAATTTATCCTTAATTATATGATTTCAATAAGTAAGGTTTTAGGTCGAACCCCATCACAATCAAAATTATCTTAAAAATTATATTCTCGTTTAACTTACTCATTGATTTCAATAAGAAAGGTCTTACGTTCGAACCACATCCCAATCAAAGTTGGCATAATTAGTACTCTATTTTACTCTTATTAAATTATTAGTTTTTCTACGCGTTTTGCACGAATGTGATAATGCCCAATGATTCTTTTTAAATAAGTATTTCAAAGTATATCAATGCAATATTATATAGAAGATGTTCATGCATAGGTAAATAAATGTTGAATTTGTTAATTTAAATCAGTAATTTAAAGTATATAGATGCAAGATAATATATGAGAGGTTGATTATATCTAACTGTCACAAAAATAAATGAAATAAGGTTTAAATTGGCCACTAAACTTAACCTGAAAATGCAATTAGATCACTGAACGAAAAAAAAAAAAAAGTGTAATTAGGCGACCGAACACTCAATTAAAATATATGCAGTTTCACCTGATAGCAGGTTACGATCAATTTTAGCAGGTTACCTGCTTACATGGCAGCTGAGTTGGTATTTTTAATAATTTTTAATAATAAATTTTTAAAAAATTAAAAAATTAAAACAAATAAATAAAATAATAATAAAACAAAACAACGGGGTAGCCACCCCGTGTGTTTTATTTTTATTTTTTTATTTAAATTTTTTTCAATTTTTTTTAAAAAAATTATTATTAAAATTTATTAAAAATCATTTAAAATGTCAACTCAGCTGTCACGTAAGTAGGTAACCCTCTAAAATTGATGGTAACATACTATCCGGTGAAATTGCATACATTTGGAGAGTTCAGTGGCTTAATTGCACTTTTTTGCGTGCTCAGTGGCCTAATTGCATTTTCATGTTACGTTCAATAGTCAATTTGAACCTTATTCCAAAATAAATGTTTGCAACTTTGTAATGACATTAGTCTAAAAGCGATAGTCTAAATAAATACAACTTTTGATTTAAATTTTTCTAATTCTCGTTTGGGTAGCATTGTCATTGTCTTCATCTTTGGTACTCTTTTTTTTTTTTTTTTTTTTTTTTTTTTTTTTGTTATTGGTAGTATGTCATGTGCAATTAGGTTATTGTTAGTAGCATTGAGAGGGATTCATCATGTAATGAGATTATGGTGTGGGAAGCTTTATATTTGCCTTCTATATTTGCCTTCTTGTGTATATGACTGTGATTTTAGTTGTGCTATGAACTCTTTATCTTACAAACAATATTTGATAGTGGTAGTTTAATTTCCCCTACATGTTTAATGTGTTGTGAGATGTGTGTCATAGGTTATCATGTGAAAGTATTGAACAAAATATTAATATTTATTATATTTGTATAAAATACTTGGTAAATAAATAAAGTATATATATATATATATATATATATATATATATATATATATATATATATATATATATATAAAACATATTTTATATTATAACTTTGATATTTAATTACAAGATAATGTAAAAAGAAGACAATAGATAATGTAGTAAATATAATAAATTAATAAATTTGAAGGTAAAGAATCTTTGAATTGTATAAAATAAAGATAATATAACTAATGAAATTATATCTCTTTTTAATTTTTTATAACGAATAATTTATTTCAAATAAAGGCATTATAGATATCTAATTCTAAATTAATTAAATGCATATTTATTATTTTTTGTTGTAGCTACTACTTTACTTTTTAATTTAATAAGAGCAATAAAGTGGCCTACATACTTTTCATCTACAATAATTAAATCATTGATTTTTTTTTTATTTCCACTTGTTGTTGAGACAAATTGTTTTGAGAGTTTGTCAATGACAATTACTATCAATAGAGGATGATAATAAATAATTCAAAATATAAAGTTACAATATATATTGTTATAATAATATAGTAAAAATTAACTTATAAATTTCAAATTTTTAGAAGTTTTCATGCATTGATAAAAGCATAATTAAAATATTAAGTTTTGTTCTCAATAATCAAAATAAGATTAATTAAACGAAAAAAAAAACTTAACTTAAATTTATTTTTTTAAAATGAAAGAAAATCAAATGATTTTCAAAGTTCCTGGTTTATAATTATTGAATGCTATGTATTTAGATGAGCTAATTATTTGACCAAAGTTTATATTAAATTTTATATTATATTTTTAATACTTTGTAACATATTCGTAGTATATGTTTAACAATTATGCCAACTCTAATTGGGATATGGTTCAACCCTAAGACCTTTCTTGTAGAAATTAATGAGTAAGTTAAGAATAATGAATAGTTAACGGAATATTCCGTTAAGAAAGTTTATACTAACGGAATTTAAGGTTATTTAAGGGAAGAAAATAATATAATAAAGGGCAAATAAGGAAAATCATTAAGAAATACAAAAATCAAAATAATATGAACCATTCATTTTAAGAAACAATTAGGACCGACATTTTTTTATTAGGGGCCTAACATTATTGACTCTTATTAAAATTGTATAAACTAGTTATTTTACGCGAATGGAATAATGCCCAATGATTATTTTTAAATAAGTATTTCAAAGTATATCAATGCAATATTATATGTAATATTATATCAGAGATGTTCATGCATAGGTAAATAAATATTGAACAATTATGCCAACTTTGATTGGGATAAAGTTCAAACCTAAGACATTTCTTATAAAAATTAATGAGTAAGTTAAGAATAATAAATAGTTAACGGAATATTCCATTACTAAATTTTATTCTAACAGAATACATGTTATTTAATGGAAGAAAATAATATAATAGAGGGTAAATAAGAAAAATCATTAAAAAAAATACTAAAATCAAAATAATATGAACCATTTATTTTAAGAAACAATACTACCAACATTTTTTTTTGTTCCAGTTAAGGTCCTAACATTATTGACACTTATTATAATTGTAGATAGATGTAGATGTAGATATAAATAATTTAGTAGCTACAACAAAAAATAATACATATGCATTTCTTTAATTTAGAATTATGTGTCTACAATGCCTTTATTCAAAAAAAAAAATTATTCATTATCAATAAATTAAATAAGAGAAATAATTTCATTAGTTATATTGTCTTTATTTTTTTTTTTCGGTGTAAAAATTCTTTACATTCAAATTCATCAATTGAATGACCGTTGAGGAATATATTAAAAAAAACAAAAAACAAAACTTGTGTGTGACCGTTTCACCGTGAGACAGGTCGGATTAATATGAAAATGTAATACTTATACGTACAAATGTAATACTAATCAAGAATACAATTTTTATTACTTATGAGAGTAAATGTAATACTTTTACATTTCGCTTTAAAAGTCCTACATTTTCTTCAAAAGTATTATGTTTTCCTTATAAGTAAGGGACATTTGTCAACATTACTTATTATAGAAAATGTAATAATTTTGATAGAAAAAATATAATACTTTTACATCAAAATGAAAAAGTATTACATTTTTCTTCAAAAATATTACATTTTCCCTTATAAGTAACAAAAATTTTATTCCTTATTAGTATTACATAAATATGTCATTTGCATGTTAATCCGACCCGAACTGACCTGTATCACGAATAAGAATATGTGAGACGTTCTCACACTCTTAAAGTGAATCCATAGCGCGTGCTAGTGGTGTGTTCCAGCACGCGCCACGCGCCTCACGGGGCCTTTCTTCTTCCGGATAAAATTAATGGGTGCTTTCTTCTTCTTCCTCGGTCTCCAACCCTTTCTCCTCCTTCGATCCCTTTTCTTATTTACATGTTGGAAATTCCCTAATAATTCATCATTGTGAAAGCAAGCAGAGCAGAGAAACATATCAATAAAATGAAAGAAGCCGTTGAGCTATTTGGGGATTTATTTACCAAGTATTTATTAATATCATGAAAAAATACAAAAAAAAAATAATTAAGTCAATCATATTAACTACTTGGAGATTTAGTGACAAAGAGAGTATTCAAATCACACAACAAATTAAAGTGGGAAACTACCTCGCAATATCCTTGTTTGGCAATTAGTAGTTAGCGGTTAGCGTTAGCAGTTAGCAAATAGCGGATTATATTAGCAGGTTTAACCAGCAAATTATATCAGCAGTTGTTAAAAATACATTTGAAACAATTAGCTATTTAGATTAACATGTAAAAGGACCTAAATAGTATACATAATAATAATAATAATAATAATAATAATAATAATAATAATAATAATAATAATAATAATAATAATAATAATAATAATAATAAAATAAAACATACATTCGACTCCCTTTAGTTTTGTCACTTTTTTCATATTGGTGGGAAAAGTGATATGGGAACCTTGAGACAACAGTGAGGAGGAAAAAACAAATAAAAATTTCATCCTCAACTGTGAATGGTCAAAAGTCATGTTGAATGACCGTTGAGGAATATATAAAAGAAAAACAAAAAAAAAAAAACAAAACAAAATTTGTGTGAGACCGTTTCACCGTGAGATGGGTCGGATTAAGATGAAAATGAAATACTTATACATACAAATGTAATACTAATCAAGAATATAATTTTTGTTACTTATGAGAGTAAATGTAATACTTTTACATTTCGATTTAAAAGTCTTACATTTTCTTCAAAAGTATTATATTTTTCCTTATAAGGGGCACTTGTTAACATTACTTATTATGGAAAATGTAATAATTTTGATGAAAAATATATAATACTTTTACATCAAAATGTAAAAGTATTACATTCTTCTTAAAAAATATTACATTTTCTCTTACCAGTAACAAAAATTTTATTCCTTATTAGTATTACATAAATATTACATTTGCATGTTGATCCGACCCGATCCAACTCCTATCACGAATAAGGATAAGAATATGTGACAACGGTTAAAAAAAAAAAAAACTTTTTTGATTACATAAAGTGAATCCATAGCGCATGTCAGTGGTGCGTTCCAGCTCGCGCCACGCGCCTCGGGGGGCCTTTCTTCTTCCGGATAAAATTAATGGATGCTTTCTTCTTCTTCCCTGGTCTCCACTCTCCAACACTTTCTCCTCCTCCGATCCCTTTTCTTATTTACATGTTGGAAATGCGCTAATAATTCTTCATTCTGAAAGAAAGCAAGAAAGCAGAGAAACATATCAAGAAAATGAAAGAAGGCGTTGAGCTATTTTTCTTCCCTGCACTTGGAATGGGCCACCTCTTATCCGCAGTTGAAATCGCAGAGCTCCTTATCCACAGAGACCACCATATCTCCATCACCATCTTCATCTTGAAACCACCTTTCGACCTCAAAATCACCTCTTTCATCCAATCCCAAACCTCGCAAACGCGACTCAAGTTTGTTACACTCCCCATTGACGAGCCCATCGATTCCACCAACATTCCCACTCCTTCCATGATCCCCATCGACCCTTTCAAGCCTCGAGTCAGAGAATGCGTTCAAGAAACCATCCGAACTGTACGCCTCGGCGGATTCGTAATCGACATGTTTTCCACGGCCATGATTGACGTGGCCAACGAATTCGGAGTTCCGACCTATGTGTTCTACACCTCCGGCGCCGCCGTGCTCGGCTTCCTGCTGCATATGCCGAGCATCACCGTGGACGAGGGTATGGAGGATTTAAGAGGGTACAAGAGGGATCTCAATATCCCAGCTTACGTCAACCCTTATCCCCCCAACCAGTTCCCCTCTGCTCTGCTAGACCAACACGGTTTCGCAATGTTCCTCGCCATGTCCAAACTGATTAGTTCGACAAAGGGTGTACTTGTCAACTCCTTTCTTGAACTCGAATCCCACGCAATCAAGGCCCTCTCCCACTACCCAAACTCCCCTCCAGTATACCCCGTCGGACCGATTCTAAACCTGGCCGGCGCCGGTAAAGATAGCCAACAGATTTTGGAATGGCTGGACGACCAGCCGGAGGGTTCCGTGGTGTTCCTTTGTTTCGGGAGCGAGGGTTACTTCCCG
Organism: Ipomoea nil; assembly: GCF_001879475.1. Lineage (NCBI taxonomy): Eukaryota > Viridiplantae > Streptophyta > Magnoliopsida > Solanales > Convolvulaceae > Ipomoea > Ipomoea nil. Next base: position 1,426,332 of record NW_017617557.1, on the reverse strand, counting down.
GAGGAGCAGGTGAAGGAGATCGCTATTGCTTTAGAGCGTAGCGGGAAGAGGTTCTTGTGGACACTGAGGTGTATGCCGGAAAAGGGTTCTCTTATTCCCGGGGAATACAGCGATCCCGGAGAAGTCTTGCCGAATGGGTTCTTGGAAAGGACACAAGGAGTAGGGAAAGTGATTGGGTGGGCTCCCCAGGTGGCCATACTGAGCCACCCGGGGGTCGGGGGCTTCGTTTCACATTGCGGGTGGAATTCGACACTCGAGAGCATCTGGTTCGGGAAGCCAATGGCGGCATGGCCTATTGCCGCGGAGCAACAAGCCAATGCGTTTCAAATAGTGAAGGAGATAGGAATAGGGGTAGATCTTAAGATGGATTACAAGAGGGATTTCAAGGATGCAACCAAATTTTCAGAAATGGTGAGGGCGGAGGAGATAGAAAGGGGAATCAGGAGTGTTATGGATCCTCTAAATCCCATTAGGTTGAAGGCCAAAGAAATGAGTGAAAAGAGCAGATCAGCCATAGTGGAGGGTGGCTCATCCTACACTAATGTTGGGCGGTTCATCCAGGATGTCTTCAGCAACATCAATTAATATATAGTTTGTCTAGCTTGCTTGGTTTTGAACCAGGGTAGCAATCATTAATTTTCTTCTAGTTTCTAGAGTTCTCAATGATATGCATGCTAATAAGGTTAAAAAGTTTAAAACTAATTTGTACTATCAAGAAGAGAGTCTTGAGCAAGTAATGGTTGATTGGTTCTTTGTTTGTTTAAATATAATATTTGTGTTTGTTTAAAGAGCATTTCTACTGCTGAGTTTCGAGTCTTGGTGTATTCCGATCCCCCAAATATTGCCTACGGAATTAGTGAGCTAAGTTAGTGTGGGCTTCATTTTCTATTCTTGATGAAGTGTCATGCAATGATTGATTAAAAATATAGGATACTATGATTGATTAAAAATTAGGGTTACTATTTCTTTTTTTTTTTTTTTTTTTTTTTTTTTTTTGAGGGAGAAACAACTTAATTCATTAAATCATCACAAAGACAATGAACAAGACGTACAGGAAGGTGGGATATCCAACCATTTCCCGCAACCTGACTCAGAAAACGGCCTCCCGGACAATAATGTGGGCGGCGCGATTCGCAGATCGCTTAACAAAACGAAAATCAACATCAATAATTTCATATGCTAATTCTTTAATATCTCCTACTAGCAAGCCAAAAGCATAAAAGAAAAAAGGACTAGAAGTAGCCTTATAAAGAAGTTGCGAATCTGTTTCCACATCAATCTCACCCATTCCCGTATGTTTGAACCAGCTCAGAGCTTCCCTCATGCTAAAAGCTTCAGCTTCCTTTACATCATAGACACCATGCACACACAGATTCTTCACAGCTAGAAAAACACTATGATCATCCCATAGCACCCATCCAAGCCCCATTGTATTATTAGAATGGTCAATGGCTACATATCAGTATTTTCATCTTCACTCTCCCCCTTTGGGGCTTCTTCCATTTCTCAATGTGACTAGCTACGTGACCAGCACATGGGTTTCATTAGCTGCAACCAAGTTTTCTAGAAACATAATAGAATGTCGCAACATCAGATGTAAGTCGAACCCTACCCCTCCCAAACTGTGACATCCCGAAATTTATCCAACTTCTACGAATATTTTTCTAAGTAAAAGATTAATTCTTTGCTGAAAACCCCAATTCTCCTATTTAAAAATATCCTAGCCTAGTATTTACCTTGAGCCCAAATATTTCTAAGTCTTATATATATATATATATTAGTCGCGGGCACGCGCTTTGCGCAAAACGCCATACCCAATAGTCAATTATGTATTCTAATTTTTAAATAATGATAATATATATAAGTATTAATAATTGTTATATGAAAAATTAAATGTATATATAAATACATTATATAGATAGCAACATGATATAATTATAATTCCAAACATTGTCATGACAAATTAAACATAATAATACATCATTAATAATAAAATATTTTATATAATATATAGATTATTTTTAGCATTACGACAAAGTTAAACATTACTAACACATAATTCATTAACTCAATGACCGAACTTGTTTTTGGTGGACGTTAATAGACAATTCATTAGTAGCAGATGTTTTAAAAATTTCATATTCTAAATGAGGGTACAAAGAGTTTGTTTAAGAGATATATTTATGAGAATAACATAAAAATTAATTTTGACACAAAGAAAATAGAAGAATATACAATACATAAACATGTTATTTCACCTATCATTAAATATTCTAAAATCATAATGTTGATCGTTATAATTTGCTGCCCTACTGGTAATCAAATTTCACGAAAAAAATAGTTATTTGTAATAATCATAGCATCAAAACAATAAAACTTTCACATTAACATGTGAGATAGATATTGTAGTCATTCAAAATATTGCATTTTGATAAGTTTTTCAAAATATTTGTGTAATTTCAATTCAAAGTCTATTAGTGAAAGGACTTTGAACCAGAATTATAAAGCATCAAATTAAGGACAAACCATTTTTTTTTTCAAAAAAAAAAATGGAATATTTGATGCTGTCAAAAGTGCAAAAATATGATATAGATATTTGGCCATTGTTTGCCATACAGCTAAAGTTCAAAATAGATATATGTTAAGTCAGAGAATTATCCAAGCTTGAGCAACTTGGATTTTTCATTAGTAATGTCATCTTCTAAATATGCAAAAACATTTGAAGGCTGATTTGAAATTGAGTCTTCATCAGTGTCATCTAGATCAATTTTCTCTTGAGCCTTTTAGCAGTGGTGATTGACTTTTATTCCAGTAGAGATATAACATAATACTTAATTTGCTCACTTCCCCTAAAATTTTGTTTTCTGCATAGGAGTTCTACTTTGAAAGTTTTCTTGCTCAACTTCTCTTTAATATTTTGTAGATCAACAGTCTCATTCTACAAGAAGAAAGAAAACACAATAATCAAATATAAATATAGTCAATCTATTAACACACTCAATATCATTATTATGACTAAACAGCTAACCTTCTTGTCCATGTCTACCAATTTGGTGGCAGAGAGTGAAAGTAACTCCTCTACAATGTTTCCAAAGAGTGTAGACTCAAGTGAATCATTGGTTTCGGTAAGTTCAATGCTCATCATACACCTGAAGTATATATATTCCAAAGAGTGCAGACTCAAGTTAGTCATTGGTTTCGGTAAGTTCAATGCTCATCATACACCAGAGGTTTATATATATATATATATATATATATATATATATATATATATATATATATATATATATATATATATATATATATATATATATATAGCAATTACAAAGGGATGTAATGAATTAAAAAAATAGAAAATTTACCTTGGTTTTGCAATTACTTTTGAGTGTTCCACAATGTGAACACTCAAATTCATCACCCAAACTATGTGCAGTTCCTTTCCAACAACCATCACATGCAATGTAATAGAAGTTCTTCACCTTTGTTGAAATTTTTATACTTGCATAGATGCAATATCTCTTCCCCTTAAAAAGAGAAATGATAAATTTAAGAACCAAATAAAAATATGGTTATATTATAGTATAAGTTGGAAAATTTATGTAAAAGCATAAATATAAAGAAAAATAGTTAACCTCGATACTTGAACTCTTAACATTTGAAATGGTGACAAATGGTTCCTTTGACAAATCAGCAAGCTTTAGATATGCATCATTGAATGCATTGGTCAAAATAAGTGAATGCAACGTGACAGAATTTGATAATGCCCTGTTTATTGAATAGATAGCTCAACTCAATATTATGTGGAATAAGGATGCAAACTTTATTTTAAAGAAAAAGAATATAGTACCATTGACCAAGTTGTTCTGCTTTAGGTGTTGCAATATCAAAGTCAATTACAGAACCATATTGGGTTGTCAAGGAGAGACCTGAAAAGAGTACTTCAAATTAGTTTTCAAAAATGACTAAGTGTAAAAATAACTTTCAAAATGAAATAGAATATTGTATACACACCATTGTAGTTTGTCACATCAATCTTCTTTGCGAAAATTACAGGAAAATTACCTGCTGCAAGTTGTTTCTCTAACTCTATTCTTTCTCCTTTTGCATATTTTCCCCAAAGAGTAAAAATCACTGGTTTCGCCCTGACTATGACCATTAACCAAAACTAATTATATGTATGAATTTCATATGCAGTATCAATTAAACCATCAATTATGAATTGTTAGTAATTAAAAGTAGTAAAATATAAGAAAAACTCACTGTTCATCCACCAACACGATATCTGCAGCATCAATTTTTCTATTTTTCGAATCAATATGCTTCCTTGGCAGCTTGTGTATAACAACAGCCATAGCACCTAAATTTTATTGAAAGTAATAGTTAAAATGAAATGAGAGTTCTGTAATTGCATTATGAAGAATAAAGTTTGTTACAAAAAAATGTAAAACATACTGATTTTTTGTTCTGTATTAATGTACTTGTGAAAATGAGAAAATGAAATCTCATCTATTTTTGGTTCTTGCATAACTTGGAGTCCATCATCATCAGGAACATCAGCTACAGTACATTTTCTAGTTAAAGTCCAGAGGTAGTTGTATCTTTCATCCGGAAGCACAAGCTTTCCTCTAGGAATTGATACAATTGTATCCGTGATAATGTATGTTGCATTCAAACTTAACTTATTATCAAGGATGTCAATTTCATTTGCATACGTCATTGCCTGAACTTTGTAGCCCTTAAAAGAACGTACAACAAATTTTTTTTTAAAAAAAAAATCAATAGACTCAACACATGTAGTTTGCAACATAATAGTCATACTATAAACAAAATAAACAAATTAAATGTAATAGAATTACTCACGGCTTCATCTTGAAGAATAATTGGTCTGTATTTATTACCCGGCGTGGTTTTGGATTCTTGGGCATCCAATTTGTTTACAACACATACCTTACAAGACCAATCTTGTTCTCCAGGAGATACATCAGATATCAACAATCTTCTCACCATTCTGGTAATACATACATAAGAATTTATTAATTGTTAGCCATTATTTAAAATAAGATATTAAAGGAAAAAAAAGCATAAAACAAATATTCGAGAGTACGTACTAACACAACAAAAAAATAAATCATGTAGTTCATATATAGGGAAACTCATTTGTGTGAACTTGTATCAATCCCGGTCTGAATGCACTGTAAAATTTCAGGATACAAAATGTTATTTGTTATATTAGTGGTCTGATTTTCATCATCTTCACTGTGTATTATTAGCTTAACAGAATCTGACTTTCTTGCTCGAGACATGGCAACATACAATTGTCCATTAGAGAAGACTGGTTCTCTTAAGTATATTCCAACAAATCCAAAGTTTGACCTTGAGCTTTATTTATTGTCATGGCAAAACAAACTCTTATAGGAAACTGATATCTCTTGAAAGGAATGAGACAACTGTCATCTTTTGAAATCTGCACGTGGTATAAACACATGATTTCCTTTATGTTCTCCTATTGCAATGTAACAACTGATGACAAAATCTCTTAACTCCTCACAAATTAGCCTAGTACCATTGCACAATCCTTCAGATGGATTCAAATTTCTCAGCAATATTATTGGACAATTTTTCTTGAGTATTAGCTTATGTGGAGGCATGCCAGATGGTGAAAGAGTATGCAAATAATCTTCACAATGCAGATATTTTGTTGAATCAAGGAGCTCATCATAACTCACATAACACCTACTTGCACCAAGAAATTTATCAATTAATGTGGAATTTGTATCATCAACAAATTCATTCTTTGAAGTTAGAAGTGCTCTAGTCATCAATGAATATGGATCATTGAAAACGTTGTTTAAGTCTGGGTAGACTGCTTTAAACAAAACATCAAGTGAAGATTTTTGTTGTTGACACTGTAGGAGGAAAGAATTTGGAATTTTAATCTTGTTATCAACCAGAGTCGGCTCAGTTCCATTTCCAATGCGCATCAAATAATCTGAAAATCCTGGGTCTGATCTGGCTCGCATGTTTTCATCTAATCTCAAATGTTGAATTTTTGGCCACATTGATGGTGATTTTACCAAACTTGCTTCAATGAAGTCTTCTCTCTTTCCACCCCTAGTAACTGGCAATATCTGACGAAAGTCATCTCCAAAAACTACAACCTTTCCTCCAAAAGTGTCATCTGAATTCATTAGATCTTGAAGTGTTACTTCAAGGCTCTCAACACACCTACGATTGGCCATGGAAGCTTCATCCCACAAAATCAACTTGCTATGCCTTAGCAATTCAGCCTCTGCACTCTGTTTGCTAACATTACACACATATCTATTATCCCCATCAATAGGAATCTTAAACCTAGAATGAGCCATTCTACCACCCGGTAAAATTGAAGCTGCAATACCTGAACTCGCTATGGCAAGTGCAATCCATCCATGTGACCGAACCTTTGCCAATAAACATCTATAAAGAAAAGTTTTTCCTGTTCCACTAGGGCCATCAAGAAAAAAGACTCCACCAAAATCTAAATGTACCGCAGTCATAATTTTATCAAAAGCCAATCATTGCATGTTGTTTAATTTGTCAATACAATGCAAGTCATGATCGTTGACTCCCAAGTTTCTTTCTGCCTCAATTTCTTTATATTGTCTTTGAGAATAAGAGAGATAAATATCAGGATCAACTAAGTTAAAGTCAGTAATTTTTCTGCCATTTTTTTCTAGTAAGTTCTTCACAAGTTGAAGTGCCTTGATTTCAGCTGCAGACTCAGTATATTTAGCTGAGTGAATAAAATCTTGACAAAAGAATTCCATATATTTATTCCAAAACCTTACTGGATCAAGTAAATCACAGAAGACTAATAGAGTTGCAAATAACTATCTCAAACTTGTTGGCATTTGACACAAAATAGCTTCCTCAATACAACTCTCTATGCTAGAATCACTGGATAACAATCCCAATTTTCAGCAGCCTCTCTAAAGGTCTCTACCCTTTGTCCTTTTATTATTTTCAAACTGCAAAATGAAGTCGGAGCCCTTACATTCATTAGCAATAATCTTAAATAATAACGCTCACCTTCTGATGGCATAACTGATACAAGTCTTCCAATTACCTCTTTTTGTTTTCTTTGATGCCAACGTTTATCATTCAATGACCAAACAAAGAATTCTGGAAACTCAAGATATAATAGGTTAAGTTGTTTTGCAAGTTCATCTACTTTGTTCATGTAGAAAAATTGAGTCAACATTGTGTGAGACCGGTAATCTTGTTCTCCATTCTTTTCATCAACAATGCTAACCAACTTCTCATATTTATTGAATTTCATATACTGATAGTTTGGTAAATGAACTTGCAAATGCACAACAGAAGGTTTCATTTCAGCAAGATTAAAGCTAAAAATCCACAATACTGCCTCAGGCGGTGACACCCATCTTGCATTCTGAAATTCTTTAATTTCATCATATTCATCAACAACATTATTCCCACACAACCGAGTGCTAACTCTATCATGTCCTTTATAGATATACTTATAAATATATTTAACACACTTAATTCCAGCACATATTTCAAGGTTAACATGGCAATCAAACTTCTCCAACAAATATCGGTTATAAGGAACAACCCACCGGTTATCCAACTCATATCCCCTAACAAAAACAGTTTTACAAGTAGGTCTCCTACGATATATTGGGTAGGAATCATCACCTAACACTGTTTCATTAGAAAAGGATTTAGGGTATTTACTTTTACAGCACTTGTTCTTCCCTTCTCTTTTTTGGACCATGCAAGAAAATGTAGGATTTAAAGACCCACATGGACCATGAATCATATGCCTTGCAACTAAACTATGCAAATAAGGATCAACTCTTTTATCTGGTATTTCAGCACTGACAATCTTATCACATTGATTTGGTGAAGTAATTTTATGGCTCTCACGTAGAATCAGTAAAAAATGAGTATGAGGAAGGTCTCTCTTTTGAAACTCAATCACATATGTGTAGGCTGCAACTTCACCAAAGATTTTTTTTTTTCAAAATATCATCTTTCATTTCTTCAACTCGTGCGTGAAAAACTCTAGCAAGAAGATCGGGTCTATTTTGTGCCTCATCATTATATAATAACTCTTTAATCTCAGGCCAATTTGGATTGCATGTCATTGTTAAAAAAAAGGTCGGGCTTTCCAAATCGTTGAACAAGTGACATAGCATCCATGTATCTCCTCATCATATCACGTGGTCCACCAATAAAAGACACTGGCAATATGATTCTACGACCCACATCATCACCTATAGTTGCCCCAACACCAACACTATCCACTAATCCTTGATATGTCTCAATTCTAGATTGATCTTGTTGTGTCCTATAATAATCAAGTCTTTGATTTTCAATTTTAATATATATGTCAACAATAAATTGTTGCAAAAGTCGCCCAGTATGTAACAACAAAGAGTGATCATTTGGACGCACTTGAAACTTGTAGGCATAGTACTCTCTACAAGAAACACACCTCTTTTTTTTTTCCCTCACTCACAATTGACTCTTCAACTGCAATTAGTTCTTCCACAGATGAGACAATTGTAGGGTCAATAATGCATGATTGATGTTGTTTCCTTACTTTATTACATCTAAGGTCAAAATTTCTTTCTATTCCTTCATGCCAACCAGTTTGACCAAATGGAAACAAAAGAGCGTATTGTAACGGGTCGTAACAACCATAATAGTACTGAACACTATGGGAACACCCACTACAAGCATACACCTTAATGCTTCTGTTAGCTGGAACCCTATCAGAATCATTCTCTAGCCATATTGCAGCAACCTGTGAAGCTGTTGGCAAATTATAAACTCTATGATCTAATGATGTGGTTGAGTTCAAACTTATAACAAAGTCATCCCCAAAGTTGACATCCTTGAGACTTCTAAAGAACTGAGCATATGGGTTTTGGGACATAAGTTCAACCGGATCACTAACTATGCTTCTATCAAGTCTATCAACATACCCAACTCTATTATCTACTTCTGTCTCAGTGTCAAAGAAATAGAGTTGTAAATTACGGGATGAATGACCATGGGGTATAAGATCATCTATTAGATGATACATTTGTCTTTGAACTTTGAAGGTATATATTCCTTTGTTACGTCTACACAAATCCTCGTCATGATTGTGTATACCAAGAGACGTAAATGCAAATGTGTTATTATAAATTCTAACACAGTTTCTAAAATGCTTTGAAGCATCATCACGGTCAATGAATAAGTTTTTCAATACACAAGGCATTGCATTAGAAACAAGCTTGATTTGACCACCACGGCAACAATATCCAGGTGGTTCATACTGAATCCGTTTTGCACCACAACATCTGCAATCACTAACGACAGACAATTTAAAAGGGTGATTTTCAAAATCATCTACTCTTACTTCAAATGTCAAAGTTCCAATCACCAATTTGTTACATTTAATCACAATGTAAATTATGTTAATGTAGATTCACATATTCATTTATCATTCCAAAGGGGGGGAAAAAAGAGAAAAAAAAAAAAACAATTAGTAAAAATTCAATTGATGATGACATATAATTTGATTAACCAAGCAAAGCATAAAAAGATGATGATGATATTTAACCTGATCTAATAGGAACACTACAATGCGATTTGGTTTGAGAAGTCTTCTTTTCTTTTTCAACCGCTAAAGTATTAGCAGCTAACCTACGGCGTAGGTTTCTACGTTCCTGCTTAGACATATTATCAAAACATCTCTTTTGAACATTTCCACATTGTTGACCTTCATCAATAGGCTCTGTGTCACTAATATGGCTCATTGCTAATGCACTATGCACCAAAAATACAATTTAAAGGAAATCACATAAAAATTAGCAAAAACACACATAAAAAGCAATAAAAAACCATTATGAACCAAATAAAATATACCTTATAAGCTTTTCTTTAAAGCAAATAGTTTTTTCGAAACCTGAAAATTGAAGAAGAATAAAATATTAGTCATGTGTGCACGGGCATATTTCAAAACAACATCAAGAATCTAAGGCAATCAAAAGTCATATGGTATATGAACTCCAAACTGGGCATGGTAAAATTAAAATTTAATAGTTGAGACCATCTATCTGACCAAATGAGCCAATAGTTCTTTTATATGTATAATTGAGACAATATTCCTGTTCAATATAATGCCCGATTATATAACATTCAAACTGTGTGGTCGGATCATTCGGCACTTTTTCTGGATGTATATGGTTCGGGTTCGCTAAGGCGGGCACGTGGTTTCCCGTTTGAGAATGCGTGGTTAAGAGATGAAGGGTGTAGGGATGTGGTGGTGGAGGAGTGGTCTAATACGCAAGGGCTTGATTTCCAGGAAAGGTTGAGGTTGTGTGGCCGGGGGCTCAAGAAGTGGGGGGGAGAGCATTTTCATAAATATGGTTCCAGGATTGAGGCAATTAAAAGGGAGATGAATAGTTTAAGAGGCCAGATGGATCCGATTTCCTTGGGGCGTTTCACGCAGCTTGATGGACAACTGAGTACTGTCTTGTTGCAGGAGGAGTCCTTTTGGAAACAAAGGGCGAAGCAGCATTGGCTGCAAGGAGCGGATCGGAACACAAAGTTCTATCACCAGTATGCTACGCACCGAAAATGTAAGAACTCCATTTTGAGGCTTAATGATGGGAATGGAGTATGGAAGGAGGGTGATGGGCTTGTCTCTCTGGTGACAGGCTATTATAAGCAGATTTTTCAGACTAATAGAGACATGGGTACTTTCCAGGTAGATACCTTATCCCCCCGTGTCACTCGTGTGCAGAATGATGATCTATTACGACCCTTCGAGCCTGCGGAGGTCAAGGATGCTTTATTTGCCATGGGTAAAGATAAATCACCAGGACCGGATGGAATGAATCCGGGGTTCTATCAGGCTTTCTGGGATCTCATTGGTAAGGACTTAACTGATTTTGTTCTTGCTTGTTTATCTCAATCTTCCTTTCCCCCTGAATTGAATGATGCCAATATTGTTCTAATCCCGAAGAAGGCTGCCCCTGAGATGGTTACTGATCTGAGGCCTATTGCTTTATGCAATGTAGTGTATAAAGTAATGGCTAAGATGATAGCTAATCGTATGAAACCGCTTTTGGATGGTATTGTCTCAGAATCGCAGAGTGCCTTTCTTCCAGGTAGACTTATTTCGAATAACATTCTCATTGCATCTGAAGTAGGTCACTATCTGAGAAGGAAACAGTTGGGCCAGGTGGAATGGGCAGCCCTAAAGTTAGATATGGCCAAAGCTTATGACCGAATGGAATGGAGGTTTGTGGAGCGTATGTTGTTGGGACTTGGTTTTGATGCAAGGTGGGTTGATTTAATTATGTTATGTGTACGGACAGTCAGGTACAGGGTACTAGTCATTGGGAAGCCAAGTGAGGAGATTTTGCCCACAAGGGGTCTAAGGCAGGGTGATCCCTTATCACCGTATCTTTTTATCATTTGTGCAGAGGGCTTGTCTTTATTATTGCAGGATGCCCAGACTAAAGGTCGGATCCATGGCTGTAGGGTGGCTCGTGGGGCCCCGCCCATCTCTCATCTCTTCTTTGTTGACGACAGCTTACTATTCTTTAAGGCTAACATGCAGGAGACGATGGAGGTGAAACGTTGTTTGGAAGTATATGAGCAATTCTCCTGGCAATCTGTCAATTATCATAAGTCTAACATTTCTTTTAGTCGTAATACTACTTTGTTAGACAGGGATGCCATTGCCATGGGACTGGGGGTGGAGCAGGCGGAGGATTGTGGCAAATATTTGGGTCTCCCCTCAGTTGTGGGTAGGAACAGAAAAGTTGTTTTTTCCTATGTGGAACAGAAACTGAGGCAAAGATTTGGCTCGTGGAATATGAGTATTTTTGTTGCCTGTATCATTATGTGCTTCTCTGGAAAGCTTGATGAATAGGTACTAGTGGGGGAAGAGTACCACTGTAGATGGGATACACTGGATGGCCTGAGATAGAATGTGTGTTCCTAAAAAGTATGGTGGTATGGGTTTTAAGAAGCTGCATGAATTTAATTTGGCGCTATTAGGGAAGCAGGGTTGGCGGCTCTTAACCAAACCGGATTCCTTAATGGCCCGAATTTTTAAGGCAACATATTGTCGCGATACTACCTTTTATGAGGCATCTTTGGGTGGTAATCCGAGTTATGTATGGAGGAGCATTATGGCAAGCCAGAGTCTGATCCGTAGTGGCTGCAGGCGTAGGATTGGTGATGGTAGAACTACCAGGGTATGGTCTCACCCGTGGCTGCCTGACCCTCAGAATCCGTTTGTGTTAACTGATCATGTTGCCCAACATCCGGAGCTTTTGGTAGCTGACTTGTTAGATCATGATCAAGGAAAATAGAACCACGAGCTAGTTATTCAATTGTTTGATCCTAGGGATGTTGAATTAATATTCCAAATCCCTGTGAGTAATAGTTTCAAAGATGACTGGTTTTGGAAGGGGGATATTAGGGGACAATATACGGTAAAGGATGGCTATAGATGTCAAGGGGAGTTGAGCATCACCCCGGAGGCAGTTTGGAACAACATTTGGAAGCTTAGGGTCCCTCCCAAGTGGAGGATTTTTCTATGGAAGGCCCTTTCTAATATTTTGCCAACTATTACCAATTTGGTTAGGAAGAGAGTAGAAATTCCAAATATTTGCCCAGCTTGTGGGGATTATGAGGAGGATGTTATGCATATTTTATGCACTTGTATTTATGCTAGACGTGTGTGGAATGTTTCACGTCTTCTAATCCCTAATGTTGATGGTTATGATTTTGTGCAGTGGGTGGAGGCTTGGTTAGGAAGTTCAGCAACATCTGCTGGGTTTCTAAAAGAGCAAATTTGCGGAATACTCTACGAAATCTGGAGAGCCCGGAATATGGCTGTTTGGGATTCTTTTCTACCAACTCCCTCGCATTTATGTCACACCTATCACAATGTTTGGAGTGCCTGGACTACAGCAAATATGTTAGACAATACACCCACACTGCCTGCGCCCTTACCTACTGTCTTGCTGCCGCATGCTGCTACAAACCAAGCTGCTCCCCTTGATTCAGTAGCCCACTTAGCTGCTGCCTTACTGCCGGCAGAAATTGTAGACGCGCCAGTCCAGTCTGATTGCGTGGGCTGCTTCACTGATGCAGGTTTTGACGGTGCAATGCCAACTTACGGCTTTTATGTACGCAGCGCACAAGGTGACTTCGTTGCGGCTGCTAATGGACCACTCATATGTCCGTACGATCCACTACTAGCTGAAGCAATGGCGATACGAGAGGCCCTATCATGGTTACAAGAGCACGACTTTCAGAATGTTGCGGTGTTCACGGATTGTGCGACCCTGGTTTCTTGCTTCCGCGATACGTCTATCTACCGTTCGTATCTAGGTGTTATTTTAGACTCATGTTTACAGTTGTTTCGTTCTTTTCATTATTGCTCGATTCATTTTGTACGCAGAGATGCCAATTTGGTAGCTCATGCCTTAGCAAAACATGTTAGTGCGACTAATACTCGTTCGGTCTGGAGAGATTATCCTCCACCCTTTGTCTCGTTTACAGTTTAATGCAATATAATTTCCTTGGCTTTCAAAAAAAAAAAAAAAACATAATCCTACAATCACATCCGGGTCTGGGGTTTACTGAGTGCTAATGCCTAACAGTTTATGTTCCTTCACCCCCAACCTACAATGACATCCATGCAGCACTTCTTATGTATAAGATGCATAAAAGTGTGCAACATTGGACTTGTGGAATTGAACTTAGATGCAAATTTATAATTTTTATGGTGGGGTGGTGAGAGAAGTGTGGAAACCAGATTCATAGGACAAGTGTAAAACAATCTAATGTAAAAAAAATACTTAAATAAAAAGTTGGAGATTATATATATATATATATATATATATATATATATATATATATATATATATATATATATATATATATATATAGGGACGCACTCAGGTGCGAATAAGTGCCCAGGAAGGAAATGCGAACGAATCAGCGCGCGACACGTGTCCAGCTCTAATAACTTAAAAAAAACGCGGTGGCATTTTCGTAAATAATTGAACATCGAAGTGCAAGTAAAATCTCTTATAAGTGCACCTATTTTCACCTATAAGTGCATGTAATTTTGCCTTGTTAGCATTCACTTTCCGCAACCATTCATGCACCTGGGTGTGCTTATAACTATATGTGCAACTATTTATAACTATAGGTGCAACTACTTATAACTATATGTGCAACTACTTATAACTATAGGTGCAACTACTTTCACCTATGAGTGCATGTAATTTTGCCTTGTTAACATTCATTGATCTGAGTTCAGCGGGTAGTAATACTCCTGAAAACCATTCATTGATTTGAGTTCAGCGGGTAGTAATACTCCTGAAAACCACTCGCAAACATTCATACACCTAGATGCAACTACTTATACCTATGTGTGCAACTACTTAGAACTATAGGTGCAACTACTTAGAACTATAAGTGCAACTAAGTATTGATGCTCAGTGTAAATTTTTACTTGCACCTATAATACATTTTACATGCACTTGTAATACATTTTACTTGAACTTCGATGTTCAATTATTTACGAAAATGCCACCGCGTTTTTTAAAAAAATCAGTGTTTCTCATCCATTAGATCTGGACACGTGGACGAACAGAATCCATTCCTATTTCACGCCTGGGCGAGCCGTTCGCACCCGAGTGCAAGTCTATATATATATATATATATATATATATATATATATATATATATATATATATATATATATATATATATATATATATTAGATTTGTTGTTATATTACATGCATTTGAATGTATAATTAAAGCAGAATGTTGTTCACCAAAAAAAAAAAAAAAATAGAAGATGCAGTAAGATCATTTTCAAGTTTTCATTTTTATTTGTTGATCTTTGGTTTCATTCCATACTCAGAATGCATATCCTTCCTTTAAGGCACAAAACAAAAGAATAAATCATTCAAGACAATCATAAATCACACACTAACATATGTCAATAATTATAAACATGAGAATTCACATAAATAAACAATTATTTAAGAATTTTCTATTTTATTTTTTCAGAATAAATACATTTTTTAATTATATTACAAGCATTATGTGAACCTGTGATACACAACATACATAAAAAAATCATTCAAAGATCATTTCTCCATTTTTTTAATGAACATTAATGGTGAAAAAAATTCAGTAAGATTATTTTAAATTTTTTCATACATACCATAGCAATAGTAAAAACAAAACCAACAACTACTTTGTAGATTCAGATATACATTAATTATCACAAAGAGGTGTAAAACATAAGCGGAAATGAGAAGAGAATTAACAAAAAAAAAAAAACACATGAGTGGTCAACAATGATAGATTGAATGGTGTAGCAGCCCAACCATAGAAGGTTTAGCCAACAAAGTGCATGTAATGGAGAAGAGTAATATTAAAAAAAAATAGTTTGATGTTCCCTATAAACTATTAATTTTTATTTATTTATTTATTACATCTGCAAACAACAATATCACTCAATGCTAAGAAATAAGGACAAAGAAACAAACATCATTATTTCTCCATTTTTTTAAT
Source organism: Ipomoea nil (assembly GCF_001879475.1). NCBI lineage: Eukaryota > Viridiplantae > Streptophyta > Magnoliopsida > Solanales > Convolvulaceae > Ipomoea > Ipomoea nil. The sequence goes on along the minus strand of NW_017617557.1, from coordinate 1,410,715 downwards.
AAACAATAATGAAAAAATGCAGTAACATCATTTTCAATTTTTCCATACATACCATAGTAATAGTAAAAAATAAAAACACCAACAACTACTTTATAGATTCAGATGTACATTAATTATCACAAAGAAGGTGTCAAACATGAGAACAGAATTTAAAAAAAAAACATGGGTGGTCAACAATGGCAGATTCAAAGAGTGGGTTAAATCTTTGCATGTATCTGTAAAATTCACATTGAACACATTCTAGAATTACCAATATGTAATGAATCAGTGTGCAGAAATCTCCAAATCCAAAAGGAACAATTTTACATGCATAACCCAGATTCAACAACCACAAGCATTATCAAAAAGCTCAATATCAGACAACTAAGAAAATAGAGGAAACGAAATGAGAATGGATTAAAAATTACCAAGAGGAAAGAAAGACACTTACCTCTATCCGAACTGGAGAAACCGAAACCAATTTCCTGGCATGCAAGCTAAACACACCAATTTCGTAGTTTTGAGACTTCTAAAGAAAAAGAAGATCAGAGAATCAAAACTTATATAATCACTTATTTTATACAAATAAATTTGAAGACAAAAAAAAAAAACACAAAAATTAGAACTTACAGTTTGGCAGAACTCACAGCAATCAGAAATTATGCAACTGAAAACACTCCTTTGCATATATTGGTGTGATAGAGACTTTTGAGGAGGGTAATTAAACAGACCATTGTATAATTCACTCATCTCTGTACCTACCGTTGAAATGTCTGTAAAATACATGGGAATTCAAACTAATCAACGGACAATTGGTTGATTTGTCGGACAATGCGATGAGCTAATCAAAAGCTACTAAAATTCGGAGTTACCCGGGCAAAAATGCTATTACCTAGAGGATAATGTAATTGAGAAGGAAACATCTGAAAAATTTTTAATTTCCGTACACATTGATAGCAAGCCTGTAGTAATCTCTCTTTCCTTTTGCTTATTTCCATCTATACCTGGTTGGTTTAACTAAGGAATGAAGATGATGGAAAAACACAGAGTAGAGAAGAAAGAGAGAGGCACATGGGTAGAGAAGAAAAAAAGAAATGGGTTGATGAAATTGCTATGAAGAAACTAAGTTAGAGAAGAAAGAGAGAAATTAGTTTTAGTTGACGGAATTGCTTGGAAGAAACCAGAAAGCCAGCTTAGGAAAACGTGCACCACCACTAACTTCTGTCCTAATCTCTCTCTCTTTATATGGCAAACTTGTAATTTATTTACAAGGAGAGGGCAATAGAAAAAAAATTAATCTAAATATTATATCAAAAAATGTAAGCAATAAGATTTCAGATCAATGGCTGATAGGAGTGCCATTTTTGAGGGGTAATTGGGCAACTCCCAAATATAAGTATATATATATATATATATATATATATATATATATATATATATATATATATATTTAGGTTCTGGTGCGGTTAGGGTGCCCAGGTGCGGTTGTGCGGTTTAATCTGGACAATTCATCTCGCTTAAATCAACGTCCAGAAACGTCAATTTTTTTTTTAAAAAAATGCGGTGGCAATTTTGTAAATTTTGCATGTAGGTCAAAATTAAGGTGAGCGGATCTGTGATTAATGTGCGTGGGGTTTGTGCTTAATGTGCGTGAGGTTGTGCTTAATGTGTGTGGGGTTTGTACTTAATGTGCATGAGGTTGTGCTTAATGTGAATAGTTGTTGAAACTTAAAATCTGTGAGTTAATATATTAAAGTGCGTGGGGTTTGTGCTTAATGTGCGTGAGGTTGTGCTTAATGTGTGTGGAGTTTGTACTTAATGTGCGTGAGGTTGTGCTTAATGTCAATAGATGTTGAAACTTAAAATCTGTGAGTTAATATTTAAAGTGCGTGGGGTTTGTGCTTAATGTGCGTGGAGGCTGTGCTTAATGTGTGTGGGGTTTGTACTTAATGTGCGTGAGGTTGTGCAGACGCTATCATTTGTGTAGACGCTGTGTGTAGACGCCATCGTTTGTGTAGACACTATGTAGGAGCTATCTTCTTCCCGACACGCGTTTTTTTTTTTTATAATTTTTATTGATTTGAGCCGTTGATCTAAATTTGATCAACAGCTCAGATCTAACCGCACAACCGCACGGGAAGCTATACCCGCACCTGAACCCTTCTATATATATATATATATATATATATATATATATATATATATATATATATATATATATAAGAGCGCTCATATGCGGCGGGGTCTTACGGTGCGGCGGTGCGGTCAAATTCGGAAATTCCAGAATACACCAACAGTGTTAACAATATGCACCAACAGTGTAATAAAAACACACCCCAATGAAATGTAATAAAACATCACAAAATACATCACAGACTCAAAAAAACACACCATATAACTCACCACCCCCAATGGTGTATTTCCGAACAGTGTATGGTGTTTTTACTCACACCTAATGGTGTGTGTTTGGTGATGCAGGGCTCTGTTTACTCTGTTTTGTGTGGTGTATTTCCTAACGTTGATGGTGCATATTTGGTGAACTATTGGTGTTGCCGCACCTGAACCCGCCTCTATAAATATATATATATATATATAGGGTAGAGTTCCAGTGAGAACATGTGCTTAGGTGAGAACGTGAGAACACATCATGTGCATCCATCTAATATTTTTTAATGGTCTAGATTAGATTAAGTGTGTGCGAACGCGCATTAAATATATGCAAACACGATTTAGTGTTTTGCACACATTTAATGCGCGTTTGCACACACTTAATCTAATCTAGACCATTAAAAAATATTAGATGGATGCACATGATGTGTTCTCACGTTCTCACCTAAGCACATGTTCTCATTATATATAATTGGATCCTAGGTGTGGGCTTCCTTAAATATATATATTCCTTGTATAAAATCTCTTTAATTCTTCTAACCCAAGCCCATGTAAATATTATTATATCTATACAAAACCCACCCATACAATAAAAGCCCACTACCTTAGTCTTGCATTCCTTATTATATACACATGAATACATATAACTCCTTATCCATAAAAGACTTAAAACCTAGATATTTTCTACACACACACTCTCTTTTCCTTGCCTTCTCCTTCATGCCATTTTCATCGACTACCACACAAAAATATCTTCCATTTTCATACTCAAGAGAACAAGACCAAGATTCCATCTTTCTACTTCACAAAGCTTAGGAGTGGTAAGATCAAGCTTTCTACACCTTTTCTATTCAAGATCTCTTCACTTTTTCTAAATCTTTATTCTTTTAATATGTTGGGTTTGGGGTTTTAAAGAAGATCAAGTGGATGGTGACATGCTAGGATGAGCTAGGAGGAGCTTAGTTTGGTTTGCTATCTAGAGAGGTAACCTTATGTCCATGAAAACTATTTTAAACTCCATATTATGTATTCTTGATGAATTTGAGCATAATCTTGTGTTTATGTTTGTTTTAGAGTTTGTATGTTAGGTGTATACTTGTGTTGATGTGTCATTTCTTCCATTCCAAGTTATATTCGTTGTTGGTTTGATTATTGTTGAGTTTTGAGTTGATTCTTGCATTTGGGAAATTATCTCGGAACCCTACTGTTTCTACAGGAAGTTTGGCCTTGCGGGGGTGATCAACGGGCACGGCACACCCGTTGAACCCACCCGTGTGAAGGCAAGATGGGTATTTGGTGGGGGTGGAGGTCCCGCCAAACCTTACCGTGTTGTTCCCACGGGGGTACTTGACGGGCCCTCCGGTCCCGCCAGAACCACCCGCTGGTTCATTGTTGTTTCGCTTCTAGAATTGTTTTGTTGCCTCCCGTGCACTTTTGAGTATTTGTTGATGTTACTTAGGTCTAGAGCGGAGTATTATGAGCCTATTGATTAGCATTTGAGTCTTGATTCGTTGTAAAGATCCAATCTTTATATTCGTTGGATTATTGTTGAATTCTATGTTGGAAATCCTTTGTATTTCTTTTGTAAGAACCCTTGTGAATATCCTATTGACGTGCATGCTAGTAACGTTGTTTCTTTGATGCTAGTATGAGCTCTTTTGGTATCCTTTCCTTGATTCTTGATTGACTTGTTGACTTGAACCTATCTATTCGTTGTAACATTTAGTTGGAATTCTTTGTTATCGAGCTATTGCTTTTGGACTATCTCTTTCTTGTATCTTTCTTGAAATCCATTGACATTGAGCTATCGTTGTCAAATTATATCCTTCTGGTATCTTATCTTTGGAATTCCTTGATCTTGAGCTATTGATTGAGATTATTCATTGTTGAATATCCTTCTTGTGGAATCTATTTCATTGTCTTTGCTTCTTGAGATTCCCTTTGTTGAATTGAATCCTTGTTGAGATTGTTATGCTGGAACAGTGGATAGTGTGGGGACGTATTGATATGAGATTGGCGGGCCTCTGGCTCTGTTTGCAATGGGTTCTGTTAGTGTGGGAAGCCCTGGTCAGGTCGGTTGTGTAGAAAACCCCGATCAACCATTGTGAACTGATTCGGTAGTGTGGAAAGCTCCGGGTTGCCGTTTGGATTACTGATTTGCGGGAAACCTGGTAGAAACGTATCCTGGGTTGTTAGATCTAGTTCTACTTATTGGGGCCTGGAGATCCCAATAAGGGTATATACACTTAAGGTATTAGAACTGTCTCTATTTGATTTGATTGATTGATTGATTGTGATACTTGAGATATTGTGTCCCTGAGTGGACTTGAGCCGTCTGTGAGCCCTCCACACTAATCCACTAGCATTTGAGTCGTTGACTTTGCGGTATTTGAATTATTGATTGTCCATGTGAGGACTTGGAACTTGATGTTGATATTGATTGTGTGACTATGATGAGAACTGGATTATGCGTGTATAATGTGATTGATATAAACTTCTTATTGTTCATAACTCGATATTTTTATCTCATTGAATCAGTCCCGTTATTGAGATCCTTATTGTATATTGTCATGTCGTTGAGTATATTTCTCGAGTTGGTCTTGATTCGATTCCATTCTCTATCATTTATTGAATTAGAGTTTACTAGTAATATATACTTATGTATTCCCAAGTCTCAAAACCTATTTTGAGTATGAAAAGTATATCTATGTAACTCTACATATTGGAGTGGGGTTACTTAGCATCTATCACTAATCCTTTTAAAATGTTTTCAGGTATGGAGTAGAGATCTTACCGAGCTCGCTTAGCAGGATATCTAGCTTCTCTACCCTAGCTAGTTTATGTTTTGCTTTCTAGACTATGATGTTTTGCTGGGATGTAGTTTAAAACCTTGATGTCAGTACTATGTTCTGTATTGGTTTTAGCTTTGGCCTTAACACTTAGGCTGTTGACCTAAGTATGGCATAACACCTTGGTTAAGACTATGTTGCTTCCGCAGTTTTAAATCGGACTTAGACTTTATTTATCCATCTTTATTAAGTTTTATGCTTAAAATTATGTTTAGAACCGGGGGTGTTACACAAACACTTTGATTCCGACTGCACCACAGGCCCCAACAAACCATCAAGAATTTGGGTGACAAATCAGCATCTAGCATATTGAGGCATCCAAAGAACCAATCATTTACAGAGTTATTCGCTGCTGAAGGGATGTTTAAACCAGCCTCAAAGTAGGCTCACATTGCTTCCAGACAATTTGCGAAAAGGTGGCATGCACTCTCCTCTTCACATCTGCACATGTGACACATCAAGTTGCACTCAATATGCTTCCTAATAAGCGCATCCCTTGTTGGCAAGTAAGACGACGCTAGTTACCATCCAAATGATTTTACTATCGGTGGTATCATCATATTCCAGATTTTCCTCCATGGCAATGTGTTATATATAAACCCCATCTGGCTCCTGTAGCTAGATTTCACAGTATATTTGTTAGAACTTATATATTAGTGTTCTACTAGGACTTTAGTTATGTGTTTTCTATATTATTCTTGTAACTGGCTTTGTTAATATTACATAAGATATTCTAGCCTCATCTGGTATGAGTTGTATCCAGGATTCTCTCCCATGGTAGCCAACGATAACAGTTCTATTAGTGAATCTTCTGAGCGGACTGTTTCCGTGGTGGCTGTCGCTCCTCCTCCTCCTACCGCCAGTTTGTCTTTTGCACATCACTTCATCTCCATCAAGTTAATCACCCGTAATTACTTGTTTAAGAGGACGCAGTTGATTCCCTTTCTAGACGGTCAAGACCTTTTGGGCTATATCGACGGGACCTTTCTTTGTCCGACAGATTCTTCATCGACGGCGTCGACGGAGGCAGGTGGCGATGCTGGTGCATCCTCAAGATTGATGCAACGACAGTGGTGTCGGTAGGACTGGGCCATACTTTCACTATTAATCTCTTCACTATCGAAGGAGACGATGCATCTCGCGGTTGGCCGGATTACTTCCCTGCAGCTTTGGACGGCGATTGAGTATACGGGGCTCGTCGACTCGGGCTCGTACATTTCAGCTGCTTGGCGAGTTGCAGGGATTGCGGCAAGGCGATGCATCCATCTCAGATTATCTTGCTCGAGCTCAGATGTTGGTTGAAGACTTGGCACTTGCTGGATGGCTGGTCACGCTAGACGATCAAAACCTCTATGTTTTTCGTGCCTATGTCTGGAGTTTTGTCCGTTCATTGCTTCTCTCACGCGTGGAGATTCGGTTACTCTCTCAGAATTATCTGATTTTTTAGTTGCGCATGAGTTCATTGCCGATGATGGTGTTGATCACGGTGGATCGGTGGCGATGACTGCTCGTCGTAGTGGCCATAGTGGTCGAGGCGGCGGTAGACAACCTCGTGGCAGTCGCAGTAGCGGCTCCGGTGGTGGTCGCGGTCGAGGGAGTCAGGGGCGTGGCCGTGGGCGGTCGCGTTCCGGTGTACGTTGCTAGATATGCAACGGCTAAGGTCACTCGGCTTTGACGTGCTATCGTCGTTATTCTAATGCGCCCGGGCCTCAGGCGAATGTCGCGTATCCGACCGAGGATACTAGCTCCGTTGGTTCTCATCAGTGGTTCCCTGATACATGTGCCACCAACCATGCTACCCCCGATGCTTCGTTGATGTCATCCGCGACCTGTTATGATGGTCTAGACACTCTACGAGTCGACAATGGTACATGTTTGCCTATAGTTAGTGTCGGATCTGCTTCGGTAACCTCTTCCTCTAGGTTGCTTAAGTTGTCTGATGTCTTGTATGTTCCTGGGCTTTCCTCTTCGTTATTATCTCTACAGAATTTTGCTAGTGATAATGACGTGTTTTTTGAATTTCACCCTACTTGTTTTTTTGTGAAGGATCGTTCGACCAAGAAAATTCTTTCTAAAGGATGTGCGTCTGGGTGTCTCTATCGCTGGCCTATTCCGCGTCATACTCCGGCTGCTTTTGTTGCTGCCCGTGCGGCTTCGTCGGTGTGGCACATGCGGCTTGGGCATCTCATTCGCGTGTTTTGCGTCAGATTTTGCAATCATTTTCTGTTAGTTCTTTTAATTCTAGTGATTTGTCTAGTGTCTGTTATGCATGTCAATTGGGAAAGTCATCCCGTTTTTCATTACCTCGTGTTGCTCAGTCTATTTCTCGTGTTTTGGAACTTGATATACTGATATTTGGGGTCCTACGCCATTAATTTTTACAAATGGATATCGTTATTTTGTCTTATTTGTATATGATTATACGCGTTACGTTTGGTTTTATCCTATGCGTGCAAAATCTGGCCTCTATTTAATTTTTGATCGTTTTCATTTGTTGGTTGAACGTTTGCTTTCCTTTAAAATTATCTCTCTTCAGTCCGATTCAGGGGGAGAATATAAAAAGCTGCACAATACATTGTCTTCTCTTGGGATTCGGCACAAGCAATACTGTGCTTATACCCATGAGCAAAACGGTTGGGTAGAGCGTAGGCATCGCCATATAGTCGAAATAGGTCTTGCTTTTATGGCTCAGGCGTCTGTCCCTTCTCGTTTTTGGGACTACGTGTTTGAGACGGCAGTTTACCTTATTAATAAAATGCCCACTCGTGTGTTAAATAACGAGTCTCCACATTTTCACTTACACCGTTCTCCGCCTTCGTATTCGTTTCTTCGCTTTTTTGGGTGTCTTTGTTTTCCCTTGCTGCGTCCTTATAGCCGAAACAAGTTACAGTTTCGTTCTGCATCCTACGTCTTCTTAGGTTACCCAGATTCGTTTCAGGGCTATCGGTGTTTAGATATCCACACTAACAAGGTTTTCATATATCGTCATGTGCGATTCGATGAGACTATTTTTCCTTTTGATGTTCCTTCTCTAGAGGTTGATGCATTGGTTGTTGTTGCTTCGTGGGGGACCGCTGTTATTCCAGTTGTGCTACGTGCCCCTACTGGTGTGAGTCAGGCACCAACTGTTTGGCAACAGGCTCCCGTCGTTGCTGCGTCCTCGGCATCCAGTGAGCGCACGATGACGGAGGTTGTGGAGTCGCGGCCTGCTCGTGGATGGCGTGTTGCCAAGACGGTTCATTCGCGGTCTCGCCAGATTGTCACGCATAGCATGGGCTCAACTGAGCATGTTACGTTGGCCACTATTACGGGTATATCCGAACCCACGTGTTATACTCAAGACGCGTAGGTTTCTGAGCTACATGAGGCCATAAATCTAGAGTTTAATGTGTTGTTGCAGAACAACACTTGGCGGTTGGTTCCTTATACTCCATGGTATGAATGTTGTGGGGTGTAAGTAGGTGTTCCGGGTTAAACGGAATGATGATGGTTCGATTGAACGTTATAAAGCCCGTCTTGTGGCTAAAAGTTTTAATCAGGTTGCAAGGCAAGATTTTTACAAGACCTTTCATTCGGTAGTCAAGCCCACGCCGGTTTGGCTTCTTTTATCTTTGGTCGTGTCGTGGGGTTGGTCGATTCAGCAGTTGGATATTCACAACGCATTCTTGAATGGTGCTCTAGCTGACACTGTGTATATGCGCCAACTGCCTGGCTATGAGGACAAAGCGTTGCTTGACCACGTGCTTGCTGCAGCGGTCGCTGTATGGTCTTAAGCAAACTCCACGTGCCTAGTTCACTCGGTTGCATAATTTTCTGGTTACGGTTGGCTTTACTCCCTCTAAAACTGATGTGTCTTTGTTTATTTATTCTCACAGTGGTGTTCAACTTTATTTTTTGGTGTATGTGGATGACATTTTGGTCATGGGTTCTGACTCGGCTCGTGTGGCCGAACTTGTGGCTAAAATGGCGTTGGAGTTCAAAGTTCGAGATATGGGCACTCCGTCTTTTTTTCTTGGCATTGAGACTATTCCGTTGTCTAGTGGGATGCTTCTTTCGCAGCAGCGGTACATGAAGGACATTCTTAAGCGGGCTGGTATGGTTGACTGTAAGCCTATTTCTACTCCGGTTTCCCTAGTCAAATCTGATGATGCTACTCCAGTTCCTTTTGCCGATCCTACTCAGTATCACAGTTTAGCTGGGGCTCTACAATAACTTATGGTAACTCGTCCTGATTTATCCTTCGTTGTTAATAAATTATGTCAGCATATGCATGCTCCGACCATGGCTGACTGGAACATGTTGAAGCGTGTGTTGCGCTATGTGAAAGGCACTCTAGGTTTTGGTTTGTGTATTCAGAAGTCTGAGTCTATTGATATTCATGCCTTTTTTGATTTGGATTGGGCTGGCAATCTGGATGATCGCAAGTCTACGAGTGGTTTTGCGGTTTATTTGGGCAGTAACTTGGTTTCGTGGACGTGTCGGAAGCAGCGTACGGTTGCTCGGTCTTCTTCTGATGCTGAGTACAAGGCATTAGTTGATGTGTCTACAGAGGTCACTTGGTTGGTTTCTCTGCTATGGGAGATTGGTCTGCCACCAATGTCTCCGCCTAAGCTTTGGTGTGACAACATGGGTGCTACGTATCTGTGCACCAATCCCGTGTTTCATGTTAGGACCAAGCATGTAGAGATCGACTATCACTTTGTTCATGACAAGGTCTCCAAAAAGGATCTGCTGGTTCATTTTATTTCCACTAAGGATCAATTAGCTGGTATTTTTACTAAGGCTTTGTCTTCTATTCGTTTTTGTTTTTTGAGAGGCAAGCTCAATGTTGCTAGCAACCTTGTGCTTGAGGGGAGTGTTAGGACTTATATGTTAGTGTTCTACTAGGACTCTTGTTATGTGCTTTCTATATTATTCTTGGAACTGACTTTGTTAATATTACATCAGATATTCTAGCCTCATCATATTCACCTTTGTGATCTCAATGTCAGACCCAAAAATCAGACGGTTTACGGATGCTGATAGGAATTTTCATAATTAACTCCGCGTCGCGAGCATTAAAAATGTCCTTGACGCAGTCACTATCCCAGGTACCGTGCTCATTTAGTAACGAAGCAACCAGAGCATTGTAAGTTGTATCATGCAGCACAGTCGTCTGACAGCCAAGGCCCCTTACCAATCAAAGTATCAACGCCGTTGCCAATTGCACGTCTACCGCCATCCACCAACAATATAGGAGGGATTACTCCCTTCCTTTGCCTCAAAGAAATCAGACCGAGGATAGTATCGTGCCGAGTTTCATCCCAAAGAATCTAAGCCCCTACCACAGGGGTTCGAACCTTTGACCATCCACTTGGATGGATAACCAGTATGCAATCACACTACATAGTAGTTGACAAAATATGCCTTTTTAAAAAGCCTAGAATTTACTTTTTCCTTCGATCAACCAATGATTGCAGGCCTAGATAGCGTCGGACAGTGTTACCCTCTTGCACACCTAGTATTTGCACAACCTCTTCTCGGGCCTGAGCCCCCACATTGGAGCTAAAGCACACTGCATATTTATCATAATTTATCTTCTGGCCTGAGGCTGCCGAGTACATGCCCAGAATAGAGTTACTATTTCTATTCAATTCATTCACTTTTCTTTATCTAGTAAAATATGTACAGAATGTATGTGTTATACTTCTTGGGATTACATCTAGCATTTTTCTTGTTTAAATAAATACATTAGTTGATGTGAACTCAAATTCATTTGTAGTTGGATTGGACACCTCTATTTGTTACTGTCTAGTCTTCCAGTAATTCAAAGGAGAGTAAGAGATTCACAACTTGTATTGAGTGAACAATGTAGGAAATCTAAATGGATGACCTCCTTGATTGAAAATAATCTTAGGGGTTGTTTGGTAATATGTGCTTTGGAAGGTTAGAATGTCATGTTTGGTTCAAGCTATATTATTTGTTCAAGAAATGTGACTTACTCTTTACATAGGATTTTGAGCTATTTTTGAGGGAATGTGATTCCCTTACTTGTCTTAGATTATGTGAGATTACCTTGCATTTTTACTCTTTATGCCTATTTAACAATATATAATGTTTAATCTTTAATACTATGCTATAACATATTTTAAAATATAAAAATAATTAAATACAATTAAACTATTAAAATATACTAGTATTTTCACCAGTGCGATACACGGAATGAATTTATTGTAATATATTAAGAATATTTCAATCGATATATAATTATGTAAATTAGAACATCAAATATTATATAGTGCAATTAAAGATATGGTTTGGATCGTTTATAGTTTATGTACGCATGTGGTGCTATAACTTTGAAGATTTTATTTATCATTGCTTAGTATTTTCATAAATTAGGCAAATGTGCTCGTTCTCTAAGAATTCAGTTATAGGAATGAATTGTTATCCTAATTAATTTGTATGGAACATATTTTTTGTCTAGATATATAGCAATTTTTTCATTTAAAAAAAAACTAATATCACCGATTATATTTACACATTATTGAAACCTCTTTGTAGACGATATTGGTAGTGGCAACACAATCTTGTCCATCCTCGTCTAGAGCTAACACCTTCAGTCCATCAGGACGGGTTACTCGGGTGAAAATATATAATAGTAGAATATCACTCAATTAGTGATTTTTTTTATATTTTCAGTCAATTAGTAATACAAATTCATTTTTATCCAATTTTTCTTTTTTATTTTCAGTCAATTAGTCAATTAGAATATCAAATACAGTGATATTTTTCCTAATTTTTGTTCCATTTTTAATTGATGATGTAGATATTATTATTGAAATATTTCCATTCCATTTTAATTTACCTTTACTATTGTTTAAAATATGCATTTACTATTGATGATGTAGAATATTATTATTTAAATATTTTGGTTAAATTTTTAATTTTCAGTACATTTTTAATTAAAATGCAATGATATGACCATTTCTTCCATTTTTTAGTCAATTATGGATCATATTTTATTTGCAGTCAGTTATTAATATTCATTTCCTTTTATATTTTCAGTTAATTAGTAATATTAGATTCATTTTCAACAAATTATTCTTTTTTTTTTATTTTCAGTCAATTAGAATATATATATATATATATATATATATATATATATATATATATATATATATATATATATATATATATATAGGGTGGATATTATTGTGAAAAATTAAAATGTAATAATTTGACCATTTCTTTTTTCATTTTAGTCAATTATGGATCATTTTTAATTTTCAATCAATTATTTACATTCATTTCGTTTTCTAATTAACCTAATTTTCATTCCTTTTTTAATTTTTAATTTTCAGTCAATTATTAATATTCAATTTATTTTTCAATTTACATAATTCTCGTTCCATTTTTAATTGATGATGTAAAATATTATTGTGACATATTTCTATTCCTTTTTTTTTATTTTACATTCCTTTTTAATTTATCTTTATTATTTGTTATTGTTTGGGCAGGAAATCAAGTAAATAGGATTTTGTTTTTAATTATAGTATAAATATAGATATAGATTATTTATTTATTATTATTATTATTATTATTATTATTATTATTATTATTATTATTATTATTATTATTATTATTATTTTTGTTGTTGTTGTCGTTGTTATTAAGTTAATTTACTTAATTCCGTTCCTTTTTCATTTTTTCTTTTCTATGGTTCGGGAAGAAGTGTTTGGGTAAGAATGAAAGATGGAATTTGTTTTTAATAATAAGTATAGATGGACTATTAGCATCGTAATCATATTAATTATTAGTCAATTATATTAAAGGTGCTTTTGGAAAACCCGAAAAATGATTCCAGAAATCATTTTCTGGGTGTTTTCAGTGTTTGGCTTGAGAGGGGAATTTTTGAGAAAATGACTTTCCTTTTTTTCTATTTTTTTTTCTTTTGGAGGAAGTCATTTTCCGTTTGCAGCAGTGGAACAACCAATCACCCACCGCCGCCCACCACCACTGAATACAGCCAAAACTTATGTCGCATGCAATTTAAAATATAAGTTGTTATATTATAAACAAAACAATAAAAATGCTTTTTTTTTTGGATATATAACAATTAAAATGTTTAAGTATACAATTTTACTCATTTTTCTGTTCATTTTCTGAAAAATGAACCAAATACACAAAGACATTTTCTGAAAAATGACGCAAAGACACAAAGACAATTTTCCAAATACACAAAGACATTTTCTGAAAAATGAATCAAATGCACAAATACAATTTTTTGATGTGCAGCCAAACATTGAAAAGAAAAATGTTTTCTGAAAAAATAACTCATTTTTCAAAAACCATTTTCCTACATTCCAAACGAATTTTAATATCTGTACAATTAATTTGTTAATTGCCATAATAATTATTGGAAAATGACCTTGTTTGATTATTGACAAATTCGCCAAAATTTTAACAAACTCAGCAATTTGCTCGGAACTGCTAAAAACTAAAACAACACATATACATTTTAGGGAAAAATTAAGATCAATATTTCTCAAAACCCCCTAATAAATAAATAAATTTAAGAAGCCATTAAGGCTTCTTAAAATTGATAAAAAATGCTCCTCCACTAAATACAGTCAAAACTTATGTTGCATGGAATTTAAAATAAAAGTTGTTATATTCTAAAGAAAACAATAAAAATGTATTTTGAATATATAACAATTAAAATTTGTAAGTAGTATACAATTCTGCTCATTTTCATGTTTATTTTCAAAAAAATGAACCAAATACACAAAGACATTTTTTGAAAAAAGAATCAAATACAAAAAAAAAAAAAAAAAAAAAAAAGAATCAAATACAAAAAGATAATTTTTTGCTGTGCATCCAAAACGTTGAAAAGAAAAATGTTTTATGAAAAATAACTCATTTTCCAGAAATCATTTTCCTACTTTCCAAACGAACTTTAATATCTGTAGAATTAATTTTTTAATTGCCATAATAATTATTAGATAATGACCATGTTTGATTATTGACAAATTCACCAAAATTTTAACAAATCAGCCATTTTAATTTTTAACGTTTTGTCTTTAATCAAAACACCAAAAATATTATTTGGTAACTCAGTAATTTGCTCCAAACTGCTAAAAACTAAAATAACACATACATTTTGGGGTAAGATTAAGATTAATCATTTCCCAAAACCCCTAATAAATTTAAAAAAAAAAAACTAAAAAAGAAGTCATTTATAAGCTAAGTCTTCTTAAATAAGAGCCTTTTGGCTTCTCAATACTTGCTCACATTGATGTGCAAGCAATTATGTTTTGAAAAGGAGCATTGCTCCAGTTATATAGAGGAGCTCAAGAGCTCATCTTTTCAAACATTTTCGATGTGGGATCAAAATGATCCCACATTTACAAAGGGTAGCCCGTGACTCCCTTTTGTCTTTTTTTTTTTTTTTTTTAAAAATTAATTTTATTTTGTATATAGTTTTATTTTGATTATTATTATATTATTAATATCATTATAATTGTAATTTTATTTTATTATTACATAAATAATAATAATAATAATAATAATAATAATAATATAAATTTCTTTTAGCTATACACTTATTATTACATTTTTTTTAATACTACTGACTCTATTACAATGTAGTATAATTTTCATCAAAATGAATAGTGACGGTAATAATGTTACCGGTAATAATAATATTATAATAACGCTATGAGAGAGTAACAATAGTTGTATTGCTTTTGTCTCAGTATAAAAAATACAGTGTCTTTGTCTAGAGTATTGGACGTCCCCCTCCAAGCTGAAGGGAGCCCCTACTTATACAAAAGCTGCTAACGGTAACATCATGAAGCATAAATGGGGAGCTAAGCCTTTAATTCTCTCTCATCAATAGTGACATCAATGGTGGCTTCAATGGCACTAAAGGTGATAGCCGTTGGAATTCTGCCCGTTGGAGTTTTGCCCGTTGGGTTTCCATGTGGTGTCGGGTCAGATGCTGCTTATGATCCGGGTCGGGTGCCAACACCATTATCCTGTCACCAGTCCCCCCTACTCCTGAGTCTACAGATGTGTTTGAGTTGACTAGGGAGTAAGACTGAATTTGCTTGATATCGTGCAGAATC
This sequence comes from Ipomoea nil, assembly GCF_001879475.1. NCBI lineage: Eukaryota > Viridiplantae > Streptophyta > Magnoliopsida > Solanales > Convolvulaceae > Ipomoea > Ipomoea nil. The sequence continues at coordinate 1,395,390 of NW_017617557.1, read as the reverse complement.
CCGGTTGATCCCGAGTATGTGATTTTATTTTCCAAATCACACATGAATTTTTTTTCTTTTATGCTGGCCGAGACGGGCTACGGCTTAGGCTGGCCGAGGTGCGTGCCTCCACCGATCACGGCCGAGGCGTCGCCTCGACCGATCGTAGCCGAGGCGTGCACCCCGGCCGATCGTTCGTGGCCGAGGCGTCGCCTCGACCGCTTGTGGCCGAGGTGTGCGCCTCGGTCGATCGTGGCCGAGGCGTCGCCTTGGCCGATCACGGGAGGCGTCGCCTCGACCAACCGTGGCCGAGGCGTGCGCCTTGGCCGATCGTGGTCGAGGCGTCGCCTCGACCGATCGTGGCCAAGGCGAGCTCCGGCCTTTTTTTTTTTTTTTCTTTTTTAACGGATAGGCTGAGGCGCTGCTTCGGCCAGGCCGAGGCGTGAGCCTCAGGCCCTAGGCCGAGGCGTGCGCCTGCCGTGTTTTTTTATTTTTATTTTTATTTTTTTTCGGCTGAAGCGTCGCCTTAGCCGGGTTTGGCCGAGGCGTCGCCTCAGCCGTGGGCGCTGGCCGAGACGCGTGCCTCGGCCAGTGACCGAGGCGCGTGCCTCAGGCCTTTTTGCAGCTCGGCTTGAGGCGTCGCCTCAGCCCGCGTTGGGCCGAGGCGTGCGCCTCGGCCAGTGAGACGCGGGCCTCGGGTGGCCGAGGCGTGCACCTCAGGCCTCGGCCGAGGTGTGCGCCTCAGGCCCTAGGCCGAGACGCGTCCTCAGCCTGGCCGAGGCGTGCGCCTCAGGCCCTAGGCCGAGACGCGTACCTCGGCCTGGCCGAGGCGTGCGCCTGGCGTCCTTTTGTTTTTTTTTTTTTTTTTTTTTTTCGGCTGAGGCGTCGCCTTAGCCGGGTTTGGCCGAGGCGTCGCCTCAGCCGTGGGCGCTGGCCGAGACGCGTGCCTCGGCCAGTGACCGAGGCGCGCGCCTCAGGCCTTTTTGCGGCTCGTCTTGAGGCGCCGCCTCAGTCGTGCCTTGGGCCGAGGCGTCGCCTCTGCCCGCGCTGGGTCGAGGCTTCTTTTTTTTTTTTTTTTTTTTTTTTTTTTTTTTTTTTTTTTTTACAATGCGGCGTTGGCCGGCTTTTGGTTGATCGAAGGTGGTGGTGAGAACCTTTTATTTGAGCAAAGTAACCTGGGCAGATCATGATTACAAAATATTGTTTACAGGTCTGGGCGGACCACGACTACAAAATATTACTTATAATATCTAATTAAATGTTCTGAGTTCCATACCCGATCGATCATCCTTGCAGATGGTGTGGACTTGTAGGTCCTTTCTACCAATCTTTTTGCATGCTTTTACGTAACAACTGCGTGATGCTCGCTGGTCTCCTCTGACGACTCCTATCCCACTCGGAGTAGGGAACTTCATACACAAGTGCTCCACCGACACTATGGCCTTGAGGTCCTCCAGTGCCGGTCTCCCCAAAATGATGTTGTGCACACAAGTGAGTCTTACCACGATGAATTCCACGTCAAGTTTGCGAATGTTAGGGCTCGTGCCTATCTCCACTGGTAAGACCACTAACCCCTCCGTCTCCACTGAATCACCCGTAAATCCAGAGAGTGGGGTACGTACTTCTTTGAGCTGGTTCCTAGGTATCCCTAACTTGGTGAAGGCATCGTAATACATCACATTGATTGAGCTTCCCGTGTCGACTAAGATGCAGCGGACAATGACATTGTTGACGTCCATCTCAATCACCAGGGCGTCATGATGGGGTAACGGGCCCTCTGGGAGGTCATCATTAGAGAAGGTGATGACCTCCTGTCTCTGTTTCTCATCTCTAGGAATACTCACCACTTCTCCCACGTATAGCTGCCGGCTCCACTTCTTTCTTTCCACAGGCGAGTCACGCCCTGCGGGTCCACCATAGATAAAGTGTATGATGTGCTTCTTTTGTCGTCTGGGCGCCACCTCGACTTCTTTCTCGCTATCATTCTGCTCAGATATTTGGTCGTGTTCTCTTTTTTTGGCGTTCGAGGTGGACGGCTCTGTGCCATCCTCATTCCTCCAGACATTTTTTGGTGGATTGTGTTGCGGCTGTTGCTGCTGCTTGGATCGCTTGACGAAATGTCGGAAGTAGCCTTGCTGGATGAGTTCTTCTATTTGTCTCTTCAAAACGTGACACTCATCCGTATCGTGGCCAGTTTGCCTATGAAACCTGCAGTACTTTGTTTGGTCCGCCTTCAGGGAGACCTTCATGCACTCCTCGGAGAATTCTACCATTCCCATCTCCTCAGCTTGCTTTAGAATGACACTGACGGGATGGGTAAGAGGAGTTAAATTATGCAAGGGGACCAGGCGAGGTCGTTCGTGGTCTCGGCCTTTCCCTGCGGTCGGGTGGTTCGAGAGTGGTGCCTGGCTGGGCGGACCCGCTTTCCCAGGCTTCCGACCTTTCCTACCATCCTCTTCGTCTTTCTTCTTCCTGTCGACGTCCTCTGCTTCGGCATAGCGGCTAGCCGTCCTTATCAGATCTTCATAAGAGCGAGGGTAGTGGGTGTTCAGCTGCTTGTGGAAATATCCTGATCTTAAGGCATGGATAAATATCGGGATCGCCGCCTTGGAGTCGAAGTCGTAGACATTATTAACTTCCTTTTTCCATTTTATCAGGAAGTTTTTGAGGCTCTCGCCTCTATCTTGCTTCACTACATAGAGGTGAGAGAAGGGTTTCTTACGTTGTATGCTACCGGAGAAGTATGTCAGGAAGCTCTTGGACAACTCCCAAAAGTTTTGGATCGACCCATCTGGGATGGTGTTGAACCAGTCTTGGGCCGCTCTATCCAGGGTGGACAAGAACGCTCGGCACATGATGGCGTCCCCTGCCCCGATCATTACCATAGCAGCCTTGTACCTCGTCATGTGGGCACGTGGGTCAGTGACCCCCGTGTACTCCTTAATGGCGGGCAACCTAAAGTCCCTCGGCAAAGGTACATTCATGATGCTTGGGGAGAATGGTGCTGCCATCCGTACCTCGGGTTACGGCGACTGCTCCCGTGCCTCCACCCTTCTTGATAACTCTCTGATTCTTCTCTACAGCCTCTTGACTAGGGCCGACTCGTCAGGGTGCCAGCGCGGGCCGGCTGCCGTTCCTCCAAGTGTCGGTGTGGAACCCAGTCATCAACGCGTCGCTTCCCCGCCGAGTGCCGACGCGAAGCCGGCTCTTCGACGCGTCGCTCCTCCCAAGTGTCGACGTAAGGCCGACTCATCAACGTGTTGGCGTGGGGTCGGCTCCCGAGACTCGCCCACCTCCTCTGTGGGTGATCTCTCGGCTTCTCTGTTTCGTGTTGGCGAGGGCCTCTGGTAGAGGACCCCTCGGCCCATGATCCTAATCTTTGCCGCACGGGCGCCCTCTGTCCCAATCGTTCTGGTGCAGATTGGGAAGGGTCTGGTTGTCATCTGCCAGTCCACTTCTTTGGGTCTCCACCCCTATTTCCTGGGGCCGCGGGGGCACTTGGCCTTGCAGTCCCACCGCCACCTGATTTAGCGCCGCCGTCACTGCTTGCTGAATGACATCGGCGGTCGCCTGGAGGTTCACGGCTTGGTTCGCCCCTCCATTGTTGAGTTGGTCTCGAAGGTCCCCGGGCCTCCCGTTGTTGAGCTGTTCTCGGAGGTCCCCTCTGCGATTGTTGGTCTCGGAGGTCACCTGAGGCATTGCCATTGTTCACGTTGCGGGAACCGTGGGAGCTGCGGGACACCATTCTTTCAAGCTTGCTGTTGAAAGAGGAAAAGAGTTGTGTGTGTCGTCGCCTGCTTGAGTTCGGCTCTCAATGAAAGCACCAATGACGGTAATAATGTTACCGGTAATAATAATATTATAATAACGCTATGAGAGAGTAACAATAGTTGTATTGCTTTTGTCTCAGTATAAAAAATACAGTGTCTTTGTCTAGAGTATTGAACATCCCCCTCCAAGCTGAGGGGAGCCCCTACTTATACAAAAGCTGCTAACGGTAACAACATGAAGCATAAATGGGGAGCTAAGCCTTTAATTCTCTCTCATCAATAGTGACATCAATGGTGGCTTCAATGGCACTAAAGGTGATAGTCGTTGGAATTCTGCCCGTTGGAGTTTTGCCCGTTGGGTTTCCATGTGGTGTCGGGTCAGATGCTGCTTATGATCCGGGTCGGGTGCCAACACCATTATCCTGTCAAATAGTTTTTGGAAATTGTTTTCATTTTATGTTGTTTCGTTGAATTTAGAAAATAATACTTGTCTGTTTGACTAAAAGTTTTAAATTTTTATTTTTTTTATGTTTTATTATTTTTTAAAAAACATGAACATAAATTTATTGTAAAGTTATTTCTTAAAAATAGTAATTATTTTATTGATGATGATAATAATAATAATTATTATTATTATTTATATTAAAACTAAATTATAAATTAAAATTTATAATAACACATATAATGATTAATAATCATTATAATTAAAATAAGTAAATAAATAAATTTTGACTTGTAACTTCTACTGTTAAAAAGATATCACATATGCACCGATTAATCGGCGCCTAGGCGCTAGGCGCTGGCCGGCCGCCTAGGGTAACACCATAATCGGTGGTCTAGGCGACTGGCCGACTAGGCAGCCGACTAAGCCATCTAAGTGCACCTAGGACACCTAGGCGTTGACCGCCTAGGCATTCTAGACACTGACTGTGCCTCCTAGGCATCGACTAGGCCGACTAGGTCGCCTAGTCGGCCGATTAGCTATTGTTCCCTTCTTTTTAAAATAGATTATTTCACTCAAAACAACACCATTTTGAGAGAAATAACGTTAAATTGTTCAAACTCTAAAAACTTTTAGGTTAATATTTAATATTTTATTATTTTAGTATTAACTATTAAAATATTAAATAGTTTATAATTATCAAGTCTTAAAAAATTTTAAAAATTTAAAAAAAAATTAAAAAAATAAAAATTGAATAAAAAAATATATGGGCGCCGATTAATTGCCGCCTAGCCGCACCCGCCTAGGCGCTAGGCGCTCCCCGAGCGCCCGATGAGTGCCTAGTAATTTTTTCAACCATGACACTATACTAATAAGAGCCAATAAACTTAGGCCTATAACAAAAATTGAAAAATATTGGTCCAATTATTTTATGAAATGAATGGTTCAGATTATTTTGATTTTAGTATTTTTTTATGATTTTCCTTATTTACCCTATTATATTATTTTCTTTCCTTAAATAACTCTGCATTCCATTAGTATAAACTTTAGTAACGGAATATTCCGTTAACTATTAATTATTTTTAACTTATTAATTTTTATAAGAAAGGTTTTAGATTCGAACCTCACCCTTATACTCATTAATTAATTTTTTATCAGAAAGGTCTTAGATGGCGCTAACTCTTATGTGATGCATGAAGCTATAGCAACACGAGAATTTGTTGAGAAACAGATTCCTGATCTGTTAAGGCCAACTGGACCATCACATCGTGATCAAGCGTTTCAAGCATCTGTACTGAAGTCGCTAGACAGTGCTGAAACGATGATGGCTTCATTAATGAGTTCAATGGAGTCTGTTCTCGAAGGCATGGAAAATCTCCACCAGGGTCAAGAGAAAATCCAGAAAGAGCAACACTCTATAAGCTCAGTCAATTTGGTCTAAAATAATATGTGGAGCTGGCTTGTGAAAGAACAAGGGTTACCAATGATAATATCACTACTGAAAATTATGAAATTTCCGACCACCTGAAAGTGATCTTGAATAAAGTTGAAACCAAAAAGTGGTCGGAAATAGCAACAAAGGTTTTTCCGGATACCAAAAGTGGTCGGAACAAGATTTTTGACTTGATTTTAGATCACTTTCAGGTGGTCAGAAATTCCATAATTTCCAGTAGTGTATGTTGGTGGTTGGACAGAATCAGACAGAGACCTTTTGGCACATTGGCGATCTGAAGGAGATGGTCTCTAATCTGTCTGAAGCTCAGGCATTCGATCGGAGTGATGATGCCAAAAAGGGGGAAGAGAGGAGAAACCGAGGCGATAGAGAAGATAGAGGAGGAGCCTCAGGCGTTACACCTCAAGTTAAGCCTCAGGCGTTACACCTCAAGTTCCCCAAGCTGACTTTGCGCCTCTCGACGTTCCTCATTTTGGACCATCTACTCGAGAGCCAATTTCGTAATCTCATCCACCACCACAAGCTCCAAGTTCTCAAAATGTTCGGAGACCTACAAGCTCTCGAATTTCTCAATCTTTTAGGGTAGTGGGAATGTCCCATCATCAGAAAAATGAGCGTAGACGAGAGTATCAATAGCACAAAAATGAGGAAATCTATCAAGAGAAGAAGAAGAAGAAGAAGAAGAAAGAAGTAGAAAATCGCGCTATGCTAGACCAACTGGAAAGGCAGTGAGAGGAGGACTTAGCAATGCTAAAGGAAATTAAGTCCAGAGCCGCTGAACTCACCCAGATTAGAAAGAATATTGATCTACAAGTTTAACACAAAGTTGTCTACGATATGATGGTTCAATCTAATCGAAGCTTTGTCAATGGAATAAACAAACAAGAATTTTTGCTCTGGTGGGATCGAGGAGTTATTCAAGGGGAGAACATACTAGAGGCGTTCAACGAGTACATGAAATTCAACATCAGCCCTAAATTCGCCAAACACATTGAAGGACAAAACATTTATGAATTCAGGCACATAATCAATGATAAAATTGACATCCAGGACATTCACAGCAAAGGCAAACTCTCATGAGTCTTATCTATGTAATAGGTAGTTTTGTTATATTGTATCTTGTTTTGAATGTAATGATGATTATTGACAAATAAAAAATGTGTTTTTGGGTGTGCGTTGAGTTGTATTTTACAGTAGTTTTACTCCTAGAAATGTTTATTAAACTCAACTATCTAGCTGAGAATAATGAAAATCCTTATCATGGATATCTTCGACCTTATAGTTAAGAGTATAGGTTTTTGCATCATCAAAAAGGGGGGAAATTGTTAGGAACATTTTGTACTTAGATTTTGATGATACCAAGCTTAGGAGTTTAGACGCCTCAAATCGTTTTAATGTCTTAGCCTTAAGTCGAGTCTATCCTTATTAGAATCATTATTCGAATCGCTAACCCGAGTGGAATAAGATTAAAGCTCGTGGGACTTAGAATTTTCTAAGTAAACAAACTAGTCGAGTCGAAAACTTTCAAACGAACAGAAGGAAACGAATTAGGACTTTATATCGCAACGATTCATAACCAGAAACGAAGACATGAAGATTAGAAGACTTGAAGACCTGAAATTCAAAGACCCGAAGACGAAGGGAAAAGAGGTTGCAAAAGACCGAATCATGGAAGGGTCTACCTTTTGTGTTATCAAGGCCGAATGATAAAGGAAATCATTCGAGGTTTTTTATGTGACAATTGGTAAAGTCAACCAATTATTCAAGTGTTTTAAAAGGGCTCGAGTCGATGGCACTGCCAACAACTCGATATGACAAACCAGCATTATACTCTGAGCACGTAAGTCCGAAATCCAAAACATGGGAATTTATGTTTAGGACAAAACGAGTCCTAGAAACAAATCCCAAAGTCAACTTTCATTAAATGTCATGTCCTTTGTGCAGACAATGAAGCAATATGCTCAGTGCACTTTAAGGACCAAGGCTGGAAAGTACTGACAACTTTTGCATACTCGAATTGCCCAGCGGTCTCTACTCACTGGTCAATAGGTTATCGAAATTTGTCTTCCCTCCAACGGGACAATATTTCACACATATGAATACCCCATTCTCTCACCGAATGAGGTGCTGGTCTTGAAAAATTTCTAAGTGCCAAAAGCTTGAGAATCAATCATCTAGTTCCAAGTGACCAATTTTGAGAGAGATATTTTCCAAAGTGTTTAATCCAGATTTCTAAGGAGTTTGTGCTACTTCAATTCAAAGTTTCATCCAGATCCAAGAGCCAAGCTTTACAGTTGGAGGAAGAAGTTTTAATATCTTCATCATCTTTCCTCTACTTTGATAAGTAGATAGAGTCAGAGTAGGCTTGGTGTAGTCGAAAAACCTGTATCTCAAGATTGTGTCCGACTTTGTGACAAGAAATAATCTTGGAGTGGACTTTGTACTAAGCAGATAGTAAAAACCTTCTGAGTTGTGAAGTAAAGTGGAGTAGGCTTCGATAACAGCCGAACCACTATAAAAACCCTCTCTCTCTCTCTCTCTCTCTCTCTCTCTCTCTCTCTCTCTCTCTCTCTCTCTCTCTCTCTCTCTCTCTCTCTCTCTCTCTCTCTCTCTTCTATACGCACATCATCTTACTATATCTTACATTTTCAAACGCTACAAATCCAAGATTTTATCTAACAAACTTTTGTGCAAGTAATCGTTAAAAAGGTTAACAATTTTCCGTTGTGCATATAAAACTCTAAACGAGTTGTTATGTTTCTAGACTTGACGATTCGTAAAGATTTTCTAAATCTAACGAATTTATTCACCCCCTGTAACACCCCAGATTTTCAAGACATTTTAAGCTTGTATAATAAAGGTAATATCTCATTACATCCCAAAGTATATCATAAGTGTACGGGGTGCTATGCCACACCTGGGCTAGAGAACCCAGGTGCACAGGCTGTCTAACTAATATCCATTGAAACACAATGCATAATATGGCACGCAGGCCGAAAGGGAAACTACTCTACTTCTACACTCCAGTTCTAGCGCGCTCCAGTGCTCTAGTCCTCTGTGCCTGAAAGCCAAATATATCTGTTCAGCGAGAGATGCTGGTAACCCACTCCAACGCGTTGAAATACAATACATATAGAGATATATATAGATATACGAAAACCATTTTGAGCATGAAGATATATCCTACGAACACTAGCTTTAAAACCGGGAATGACTCGACAGATAAGGCTAGACACAAGCACAGTTATAACGAGCATATGCAGTTCACAACAGATAAGGCAGATAAGGCAAAGCATAAACAATGATCATAACCCAACATGAACAATCCCCAATATAAATCCCATAGTCACATCCCCCAAGACACTCATAATCACAACTCGTCCATGTCACAACACATAACACACTTTGTTGGCGCCACAGGACCAATCGCATGCCCATACATGAGGGTCAGCGCATATAGCTCTGACACGGCCCCGCAGCACCCTGCCCCGTATCGTAACACGGAGGGGTCGATCGCAACCGACCGATGAACCGCAGCTCATCATAGTGTTTGATCGCAACCAAACAGTGGACCGCAGCCCAAGAGAATGTCATCTGACCGCAGCCAGGAAAAAGGACGAACCGCAGCTCGTATAGAAACGTTTGATCGCAACCAAACGGTGGACCGCTACCCAAGAGTATCAATCTGACCGCAGCCAGCTTCTGAACCGCAGCTCAGGATAACCAATCCGATCGCAACTGAATTGGGGTAGCACACACATAACACATAGCAAGCACATGCAACCCACATTACACATTAGGAAGGGGGAGAAAACGTATAACAAAACCTATGCGTGATCCATCACTTACTAAGAATAGTCCTAAGGGGTTCATACTTCTTCCACCTAGGTCCACGGGATACCAATTCGACTAGCATGCAATATAATAGACTCATAAACCTACGAACGGTACCCGAAACATCAAACTAGACATAGGCACGATAAACGGAGTCCGTTGGGACACTACGGGGAACGGGGAACATCAAACGGGGAAGCCGGGGTCCCGGGTGGGACAATTTTCCAGCGGGTAGCCGGTGGGTGGGGGCCACCTGCCGGCTGCCCGCCGGATTCTACTGTTCCGGGCAGCGGGTCGCCGGCGGGCAGCTGCCCGCCCGCCGGCCACCCGCTGCCGGGCGGTGTTTTACGGCCATGGGTAGGTGGCGGGTCCCCTACCCCCCACTGACTCTTTTCATCACTTTTCGCCCCGGGAACCGTTGTGGAACCCGAAACCATGCTTAAACACTTTTCAACGCAATTAACGACAACTCGTAGACAATTAACGGATCAAATACGAGAAACGAACGGCACATAACCTATCATGCTTTTCTAAACATAATCAACACCCAAACATGCGATTTCCCCTCCCGATAAATCATACGATACAACCTAGGGTTCTAATCACTTTTATATCAACAGGAATACGATTTGCCTTATAATTACAAGATTCGGTAAGAATAACACATAAGCATCAAGAATAACATCCAACCATCAAGAACATCACATAATCATCAAGAATTCCATATAATTATCAAGATCCCCATATAGTCATCAAGAACACCATAATTATCAAGAATCTCCCAATATCAAGATTATCAAGATCCCTCATGGGATCATCACATCAACATCAATAATAATCACTACCAATCATTAAAACACAATAATAAGGGGAAACCCTAAGGGGAAATCATAACTATAAAAATAGGTTTTGTTGAGACATGGGTTACCTCTTAGCCTTAATTAATTCCTTGGCTATGAAGGATCTTTCTTTAAGCTTCCTTGCTTTCTTGATTTCTCCTAAGGGGATTCTTGGAGCTCTTTTGGGGTGGTGGGGCGTTATTTTTGTGGGAAGTTCTAGGTGCCTCCTAAGTCCCCTATTTATATATTTAGGAGTCCTAATTAGGAACTAATATTATAGGCTCGCTAATTCTATTCCTTTTGGAACTAAGGATTGGGTTTAGGGGTTGGGTTTATATATGAGGGCCCATGGACTATGGTGGGCCTTTTTCCCTAATTAATCATTATGATTTATTCTTTCTCTTGGGCTATTGATTAATTAATTAAATGGTTTTAGGGGCCGTAACACGGGGTGTTACACCCCCCCCCCCCCCCCCCTCTAGATTCGATCCCAAACCCTTCGGGACCAATAGAGGTGAATACCGTGTCGTAAGCTTGAGTATACCAACACTTGCGCAGAAATCACCAATAGGTGTTTTATATTCACCACACCGATCACTTTTAACCGCCTTAATTCCACAATTAAGGTTGTTTTCTATTTTATTCTTATATAGAATAAATATGTGCTACAAATTAACACATCTTGTAGGTGCTAACAGATTAGCACTTACGAATCCATTCGGAATTGACTGAAACGAGGCTACCCATTCGGTTACCAAAGCACCGAATGGTGCATTTTACAATCGAATGGCGCAAGGAACTTAATCATCGAGTGGTAATTATATTCCCAATTCCTAGCTTAAGCTTTAAACACCTAACGGTGCTACCACCAAGTGGCCATTAGTGCCTAATTAAGAACTTTAATTAGTGCTAAATAGCACAGTTACAGTGCTTTAATTAGCAGTTTAAAGTGCTAAATTAAATTGCATTTTCCGTTAGTGCTACAATAGCACTTAAGCTCAAGATTAATTTTTTTATGTCCTAACATTTCATCATTTGTCTCAAATTAAATTTTGTACTAGTACTGATGGGGTGCGAACCCAATGGGCCTAGGGCCCAAAGACGAAAGAAGATAAAGGGATGAAGATTGGGCCCACGAAAGATCAACCCCAACAAAAAGGAAGGAAAAGCCCAGAGATTGGTATAGCTGAGTCCATGAGGTCGGCGCGAGCAGAAGGTCGGCACGGGCAGAGGTCGGCTCAGCAAAATAGCCGTTGTCATTTAAGAGCCCCTTCAATGCTCGATCAAACAGGCCGTTGGGAGGCCCAGTAACGGCAGCCCAACGGGCCCTAGATTTAATAAGCTCCATTATGACCCATCAATGTATGCATTTAAATTAACAAGGGCACCTAACTATAAAAGGGCCTTGAGAGAATGTAAAAGGGAGAGCCAAGTTCAGATTGCTCAGGAAAAATACTAAGATTTAGCCATTTTCCCTGAAAGAGCTCATAGCTACGTTTGAAAGGTGAATCCACCAACCACGGTTGTGTTGGACCTCCCTGGGCCCAAAAACCCTAAAACCAACACTGGCGCCGTCCGTAGGGACGTGACAAAAGGTCTCATTTATCTCTTTCATCTGAGCGAATTCGGAAAGTGTCCAGAGAGCGGAGTCGTTGAGAGGGAGAGATTGAAGCTATGGTAGGAGAATAGAGCCATGCCTCTGGAAGTCACAGTGCAAGAAACGCAGGGTAGGATCCGCGAGAACAGAAGAGTTAGTGGAGCTCGTGGGGGCAGGAGAACGACTCGATGCCTCGACCGCCGTCGTTGCCCATAGTACCGCTCACGCCAGCACAAATAGATGTCATCGCTCAAGCGGTAGCCGACTGAACACGAGGGAGAAGAACCTCGTCGAGTCCCTAGTCGCCCCGGGAGCAGCCACACATCGGGGCCACCCTCTGGAACATGAGGGCATAATTCAGGAAAATCGAGGTAGGACAATCAGCCAGTTTGGTCTGTGCATACGAGGTTGGGTCCGGCATTGTTCGGCGTCCCGTGCGAGAACGACTGGGGGAAAGGCAGCCAGACGAGTCCGACCAGCTGCGCGTTAAGACTGACTCCCGCCTCGTGATGGGGCAGGTTTCCGGAACTTGCGAGGCCAAGAGTGCACGGATATCGCTGTACAAAGAAAGGACTGAGAAGCTCTTACAGGGGTTTTCCACCTATGAAATCGAGCACAACCCAAGAACAGAAAACACTGAGGCCGACATACTGTCAAAAATTGCTCTGGGAGGAATACCTGATCATCTGTTAAGAATCTGCCAGAAGGAGGAAGTACATCAGTTGAGCATTAGCGAGTCCGTGGACGAGGTCCAGCAAGTGACGGTCGGAAATTGGGATCGCGAGAACAATCCCGAGATTTTCTGGATCGAGGATATTCAAAACTATAAAGAGAAGGGCGATCTGCCTGACGATCCTACCGTTGCCGCTCGGGTCCGCAGGAAGGCACCTTCCTTCGACATTATCGACGGCCGACTATATAAAAGATCGTTTGGAGGCCCTCTCTTAAGGTGTTTACAGAAGCCGGAGGCAAAAAAGATAATTGTAACACCCCGTGTTACGACCCCTAAACCCCACACTTAGAACCTACATCACAATAATCTCTCACCACACAAGAAGTTCCAAGAACCCTTAGGAGAAATCAAGAAAGAAGAAAGCTTAAAGAAAGACCCTTCATAGCCAAGGAAATTAATTAAGGCTAAAAGGTAACCCATGTCTCAACAAACCTATTTTCTTTGCTATAATCATCTTCTTGGCTTCTTCCCTACAATGGTGTCTTGATGAATCGTTTACGATATTGATAATATGATCTTGGAAATTGGTGAGATGATTTTATGTGTAATCTTGATGATCTTGATGACGATAAGAGGTTTCTTGATGATTATGTGATTTTCTTGATGAATCTTGATGTTTCTTGATATTAAAAGAGGAACTATGATTTTGATGATTTAAATGTGATTAGAGCCCTAGGATGAATCGTGAAATTCGTATTGTGTTATCCTTGATATATTGGGTGGGAATTCGCATGTTCGGGAGTTATTTATATTTAGAAGTCATAATAGGATAAGTCCTACATGATTCTTGCTTTTGATCCGTTAATTGCCTACATGTTGTCGTTAATTGCGTTTTAAAGTGTCTAAGCATGGTTTCGGGTTCCATGAAGGTCCCCGAGACGAAATTATGGTAAAGGAGACAGTGGGGGGTAGGGGAACCCGCCACCTACCCGCTGCCCAGAAATCACCGCCGGGCAGTCGCCTGCCCGCCGGCAACCCGTTGCCGGAACAGTGAATTCCGGCGGGCAGCCGGCGAGTGATCCCCACCCACCGGCTACTGGTCCATACCCCACCCCGGGTCTTCAGCTTTCCCGTTTGATGTTCCCCACTCCCCATGGTGTCCCAACGGACCCCGTTTGTCGTGCTCAAGTCTAGTTTGATATTTCGGTTACCGTTCGTAGGATAAATGAGTCTTAGGAATTGCATGCTAGTTAAATTGGTAACCCGTTGACCTAGGTGGAAGTTATATGAACCCTTAGGACTATTCTTAGCATGTGGATGATCACACGTAAGTTTATTTATATGTCTTTCCCTTCCCTATGTGCTACTACGTGCTGCTATGTGTTATGTGATGCATGATGCCCCAATTTGGTTGCGATCAAATGGGATGTTCCTGAGCTACGGTTCAGAAGTTGGCTGCGGCCAAATTGGTTACTTATGAGCTGCGGTTCATTCTCCTGGCTGCGGTCAGTGATTCACTTCTTGGGCTGCGGTCCACATGGGCCTCGGTGCTATGACCCACCGGACCTGAACGCGCCAAGACGGTGTGTAGGGCCAATAAGCCGAGGAAGGCTGTAGTCCACCAATCCGAGTAACCGGGCAGTGTGTAGGGCTACGGCTGGCTGCGATCCACCGGGTGTTGGGACGGCGGTGTGTAGGGCCATAGTCTCCGAGGATCTTCGCCCACTGACTGAGTATAGCTCCGTGGTGTGTCGAGCTTGATCCGCTATGGTCCACCGTATGTACTCATCGGCGGTGTGTAGGGTCGTAAGTCCCCCCTTGTAAAGGGGATCGCGGTCCACCGACTGGGTGCGTCAGCGGTGTGTCGGATCGTGATCCGACGTTGAGTTGGTCAGCGGTTCTCAAAGGGTTGGTTGCGATCAACTCCCCTCATACCGCGGTACTGAGGTAGGGTGCTGCGAGGCCGTGTTAATGCTATAAGCGTTAACCCTCATGTTCGGGGCATGCGATTGGTCCTTTGGCGCCATCAAGGCTTATGTGCTATGAATGATGAATGAATATTGATGTGATGGAATTGGAAAGTGAACTGTGACCTTGATGTGTATTCCTTATGATGTTATCTCTACTTAAACTGCTCATTACTGTTTGATGTGCTTATCCCTACTTGCTGAGTCTATTCCTATTTTTAAAAGCTAGAGTCTCTTAAGTATTTATCTTCCTGCTTCGAAATGATTTTTCATATATCTATATATATATCTATCTATAATGTATTTCAACGCGTTGGAGTGGGTTACCAGCATCTCTCGCTGAACAGATATATTTGGCTTTCAGGCACAGATGAGTAAACACTGGAGCGCGCTAGAGATTTGGAGCGTAGAGTAGTAGTCTTCCCTTTCGGCCTGCGTGCCATGCTTATGTATTGACATCATTGAGAATTTTAGTCAGTTACCCTGTGCACCTGAGTTCTCTAGCTCAGGTGTGGCATAGCACCCCATACTCTTATGTTATATTTTCGGGATTTAATGAGGATTTAGCTTTATTATGTAAGCTTTAAAAAGTCTCAAAATTTCGGGGTGTTACAATAATGGACAAAGCACACCGGGGAATATGTGCGGCTCATCAAGGCTCCCACACCCTCGCCCGAAAATTAGTCGTCCAAGGGTACTACTGGCCCACCATGATGAGAAACTGTGTGGACTGGATTGCCAAATGTGCCGTGTGCCAGGACTTCGCTCGGAAGGACACTCGGCCAGCCACGTTTTACACCCTAGTGACGACCGCCATCCCATTCGCCAAGTGGGGGATCGACTTATTAGGCCCCGTACCACTAGCACTCGGGCGATTCAAGTTTTGTGTGGTAGCCATCGACTATTTCACCAAGTGGGTAGAAGCCGAACCGTTAGTGACGATCACTAAGTATCAGTGTCGACGGTTCCTATGGAAGAAGGTGATTTGTCGCTTTGGCCTTCCCGAACATCTAGTCAGCGACAACGGCCGGCAGTTCGATTGCCAACCCTTCGCGGAGTTCTGCCAGCGACACAGCATCCGACATACTTAGGTGTCGGTCGCCTACCCTCATGTAACACCCCGTGTTACGACCTTCAAATCTGAATTAATTCCGCAAATTAAAATAATTAAGAGGGATTTAATCCAATTATAATTCCCTTAATTAATCCAGGCGGTCCACAATGAATCGTGAACCTTTACCTGAACTAGGAACCTTAAGCCCATAAGGAATAAGGAAAGCAGGCCTTATTATTCAGATTTTGAATATATTTCCCTTAAACATATAAATAGGGGATTAGGAAGCAAATAAAACCTCCCCTCTCCTCTCCCTCACTCGAAAATACTCTCAAACCTCAAGGAAATCCCCCACCAACAAGCCTAGGAAGATCAATTGGGAGAAGAATCTTAGAGAAGAACCTTAGTAGCCAGGGATATTGATTAGGGCTAAGAGGTAACCCATGTCTTACAAAACCTATTTTCCTTGTTATATCTTATTCATTGGCTCCTTTGATAATCGTATGTGTAATTCTGTGATTGAGTCCTGATAGAGCCTTGCCTAGGGTTTATATTGTGTTTATTTGATAATTTTGATGTTCTTGGTATTGTGATTGATTAAATGTATCATCTTGTATTTTAATTATGTCTAGAGCTTGTCCCTAGGGTTTGTATCATGAATCTCGTTGTGGTGATGTTCTTGGTATATTTGGGTGGGTTTATGCATGATCGGGTGTTGAGTCTAGCCTAGGATTTGTCTTTAGGGCTTCGCATATAGATTTCTTGATGTTCTTGAGGTTCCGGATGCTCCTGAACCGTTATATGATTAATGTGGAGTCTTGGCATGTTTAGGAGTCGTGTTAGAATGTATTTGGGACGATTCTTGATTTAATTCCGTTAATTGAATCTGTGGTGTTGTCGTTATTTGTTGGAATGTGTCTGGACATAGTTTTGGGTTCCACGAGAGATCCCGGGACCGAAAAGTTGTCTGCGTACCAGTGGGGGGTAGGTGGGGGGGATGACCGCCCACCACCCGCTGGAAAGTGGGTACGGAGCATGGTGTTTTCCCCCCGTTTTTTGTTTCCCCGTGTTCCATTGTGTCCCATTGTACCCCGTCTGTCGCGTATGAGTCTCGTTTGATGTTTTGAATACAATTCTAGGAATTTATGTGTAGTGCATGTCTTTGTTGTTATGTCTTGATTGCTATTGATTGATTATGTGTTACTTGATTGAATGATGATGAGTATCGTGGTCATTGCGCAATGGCCGGTGTGACAGATGATAATGATGTTGAGATTGTGATTGGTGGAAATGAATTGTTGGCGGTTGGCACAACGAGTGCTCGGTCATTGTACTAAAGGTATAGGCCTAGTGGTTACTATGCTAAAGGCACAAACCCACCTTCGACTAGCTTGCCTTAGCTTTGAGCATGGGTCAAGTTATAAATACTGGGTGCCATGTCAGGGCTATATGCGCTGATCCCTTGGTATTGGTACTAGAGGTACGGACCATGCGAATGGCACTGCGACGCTATCTTGATATGTTGGTGGTTGATAGGTGGTTTGTCGGTGGGGGTATATAGTTGCCCGGAGGAATAAGAGAGGCGATATAAGGGTGGCATGGAGGTATAGGTTGGAACTGATATAAGGACGGAGGGGAGCCACAAGGTTGGAACTTGGTATAAGGTTGGAAGATGGATTGTGTGCCTTGATGATTACCTATTAATTGATTGTCTTTGAATACCATTGTTGTCTCTATTTGCTATTTATGAGCTTATTTGTCTATTATGTCTTGTATCGTATTCTTAGGATGCATGGTAGTCTTTATGATTATATTTTCGAGTCTATTATCGTGTCTTGAGTCTTGATCTTGGATTTAAATTAGAGTCTCGTAGGTTATATATGTATTCCGGTTTCAAAATGATTTTCTTATACCTACCTATATTTTACTTAACGCGTTGGAGTGGGTTACTAGCATTATTCGCTGACGGTTGTTACACCGTATGTTTTTCCAGGTACAAATCAGTAGCTTTGGAGCGCGTTAGATGAACTCGTGGAGTTAGCTTAGTATTAGTTAGATGGTCTATGAGCCTTGAATTGTATTATGGATATTGTTTATAGTTCATGCCTTGTTTGGTTAGTTTAGCCTGTGCATCTAGGTTCTCAAACCTAAATGTGGCATAGCACCCCGACTATTATGTTTCGTTTATGCTCCGTTTGGGATTTAATATTTTATTCTCCTTTATTTTATAAGCTTTAAATATTTTAAAATTTAGGGGTGTTACACCTCAAGCCAATGGGCAGGTGGAGAATGTAAATCGCACTATCGTGGATGGCATTCGCAAGAAACTCGATGACATCGGAGGAAACAGGGCAGACGAACTGGATCGAGTATTATGGGCTTATCGAACCACTCAGAGACGAGCTACGGGAAAAAGTCCCTTCTCGTTGGCCTACGGCTATGAAGCAAAGGTTCCGTTAGAGGTCGTCGAGCCCACTCACCGGGTCCATCATTATGCGAATGAAGGAAACGAGGAAAGCCTGAGAATCGAAAAAAATTTTCTGGAAGAACGAAGGGATGCAGCTGATAGGCACATTTTATACCCATATTTTAGTTACATCTTTATAATAATTTTGCATTAGTTATTTAATATTATCTAATAATTAGTTCTTTTTATATATAATGTTTAATATAATATATAATAAATAATATATATAATAAATAATATATATAATAAATAATATATAGAATATTTACTAATAAATATATATATTTATATATATGACGTACTGTACTAAGCTAGCATATATTATATATTATAATGTCAAATGATTTTTTGGTCCAAGCTAAGGTTTGAAGATGCAAAACGAATTACAATTGAAACATTCAAATTCAACATACGATTAAGGCAGCAGGAAAGGCGGATGACTTCGGACGTGAGGCTGAAGAATAGGAAATTGGATGGTTGAGGTTCATTGAGCCTATTTTTAGAATGCTATAAATAGTAGGAGTATCCATTTGTAAAACGTTCATTCTTCCCCTCTCGATTATTCTATAAAGCTGTTATCAATGTCCATTCATTGCTAATTTCTTTAGCTTGGTTTAGTGAATTGAAGCCCCGGAATTGATTATGCCGTAAGATTATTTATTTATTTTTATTATATAATTTTTATGCATTTGGGTATTAAATATTCTTCTAAGTTATTTGAATAGTTGTATCATTTAATTGCTAGGGAGGCCTACTAGTTATTTATTTGATATAATTATTTGCTATATTAGATAATGTTGTGCTACAAATTATTCTAATATTCAGTAGCAACTGGGTTAATTATTGACGGCTTAGTGATAATTGGACTCGGGTAGAATATTTTCCTAAATTAAATGCAACCGCTTGTGCTTGTGTTATTTAGTTTGTCGGTTTTCCTAGTTCCTATTGCTGCTATTAAATTAAATCTATAGCACTTGTCTTAGGTTATTTAGTAGTTAGGAGTAATTAAACCGCGTGTGCTTTAGTTACCTATAACTAAGGGAAAACGGAAATGAAATAATTTCACGACAAATATTCAATTGCATATTAATTACTTTACTAATCAATGATCAGTGTTAAATTCCAGTGGTGGATCTTTACTAACTAAGGTTTTCTATTATAAGTGCTTTCAATATATTAGTTTCATTGCTTTATTCGATTTATTTAATCTCTTGTTTATTTAAATTATCTTTTACTTAATCTTTATTCTCGTTATTTTCAAAACCCCCCATTATTTCCTTGAGCACAAAAGTTAAACTAGTTACTCCTCGTGGGATCGATCCTTACTCCCGCTACTACGTTTGTAAGGTTTTAATTTGGGAGCCTACGACAGCTCACCAGCAGCACACGCAAGGATAGTGGAATACCAACGAGTCGTAAAGCGATATTGCGACAAGCGAACCCGCGTCCGCAAATTTCAAGTCGGGGATCTAGTTCCCAGGGACCGGCAAGCTAGCCGGCCCACAAAAGTGGGCAAGTTCGCGGTCAAATGGGAAGGTCCTTATCGGGTGGCAGCAGTCGTTCAAGCAGGCACCTACAATTTGGAGACCTTGGAGGGAGAGCACATCGACCGAACTCGGAATGTGCTCCACATGAAGAAATATTATCAGTAAAGGGTTAGTCTTTGATGTACTTCTTGCATATATTTTTGAATAAAGAGCTACCCGTTCCGCGTAACAAGGATCGCCTCGACTGAGGAACTCAGCGAAAAAAAGCCAAGAGTCGCCTCGACTGAGGGACTCGACAAGAGTAAGGAAAAAATAGAAGCAAGTGCACTGACCCTTAGACGTTTCTTAGAAAAAGCCAAAGGTCGCCTTGACTGAGGGACTCGGCGAGAGAAAGATAAAAGAAACAAGGGCACTAACCATTATATGTTTCTTAGAAAAAGCAAAAGGTTGTCTCGACTGAGGGACTCGGCGAGAGAAAGAGAAGAGAAACAAGGGCACTAACCCTTAGATGTTTCTTAAAAAAATCCAAAGGTCGCCTCGACTGAGGGACTCAGCGAGAGAAAGAGAAGAGAAACAAGGGCACTGGCCCTTAGACGTTTCTTAGAAAAAATCAAAGATTGCATCGACTGAGGGACTCGGCGAGAGAAAGAGAAAAGAAACAAGGGTACTGACCCTTAGGCGTTTCTTAGAAAAAGACAAAGGTCGCCTCGACTGAGGGATTCCGCGAGAGAAAGAGAAAAGGAACAAGGGCACTGACCCTTAGACGTTTCTTAGAAAAAACCAAAGGTCGCCTCGACTGAGGAACTCGGCGAGAGAAAGATAAAAGAAACAAGGGCACTAACCCTTAGACGTTTCTTAGAAAAAGCCAAAGGTCACCTCGACTGAGGGACTCTGTGAGAGAAAGAGAAAAGAAACAAGGGCACTGACCCTTAGACATTTCTTAGAAAAAGCCAAAGGTCGCCTCGACTGAGGGACTCGGCAAGAGAAAGAGAAGAGAAACAAGGGCACTGACCCTTAGACCTTTCTTAGTAAAAGCCAAAGGTCGCCTCGACTAAGGGACTCGGCGAGAGAAAGAGAAAATAAACAAGGGCACTGACCCTTAGACATTTCTTAGAAAAAGTCAAATGTTGCCTCGATTGAGGGACTCAGTGAGAGAAAGAGAAGAGAAACAAGGGCACTGACCCTTAGACGTTTCTTAGAAAAAGCCAAAGGTCGCCTCGACTGAGGGACTCGGCGAGAGAAAGATAAAAGAAACAAGGGCACTGACCCTTAGATGTCTCCTAGAAAAAGCCAAAGGTCGCCTCAACTGAGGGACTCGACGAGAGAAAGAGAAGATAAACAATGGCACTAACCCTTAGACGTTTCTTAGAAAAATCCAAAGGTCGCCTTGACTGAGGGACTCGGCGAGAGAAAGAAAAGAGAAAACAAGGGCACTGGCCCTTAGACTTTTCTTAGAAAAAGCCAAAGATAGCCTCGACTGGGGGACTCGTCGAGAGAAAGAGAAAAGAAACAATGGCACTGACCCTTAGACGTTTCTTAGAAAAAGACAAAGGTTGCCTCGACTGAGGGATTCGGCGAGAGAAAGAGAAAAGGAACAAGCGCACTGACCCTTAGACGTTTCTTAGAAAAAGCCAAAGGTCTCCTTGACTGAGCGACTCGGCGAGAGAAAGAGAAAAGAAACAAGGGCACTAACCCTTAGACGTTTCTTAGAAAAAGCCAAAGGTCGCCTCGACTGAGGGACTCGGTGAGAGAAAGAGAAAAGAAACAAGGGCACTGACCCTTAGACATTTCTTAGAAAAAGCCAAAGGTCGCCTCGACTGGGGGACTCGGCGAGAGAAAGAGAAGATAAACAAGGGCACTGACCCTTAGACGTTTCTTAGTAAAAGCCAAAGGTCGCCTCGACTAAGAGACTCGACGAGAGAAAGAGAAAAGAAACAAGGGCACTGACCCTTAGACGTTTCTTAGAAAAAGTCAAACGTCGCCTCGATTGAGGGACTCTGCGAGAGAAAGAGAAGAGAAACAAGGGCACTGACCCTTAGACGTTTCTTAGAAAAAGCCAAAGGTTGCCTCGACTGAGGGACTCGGCGAGAGAAAGAGAATAGAAACAAGGGCACAGACCCTGAGACGTTTCTTATAAAAAACCAAATGTCGCCTCGACTGAGGGACTCAGCGAGAGAAAGAGAAGAGAAACAAGGGCACTGACACTTAGACGTTTCTTAGAAAAAGCCAAAGATCGCCTCAACTTAGGGATTCGGCGAGAGAAAGAGAAAAGAAACAATGGCACTGACCCTTTGACGTTTCTTGGAAAAAAGTCACAGCCGACAGTAGCCCCGACTAAGAGACTCGGCGAATGCGGTAAAAAAGTCAGGGCTTAAATGTAACACCCCACTTTTCTAACTCTGAATTACATCTATAAGCAGTCATAACGTAAATAAGCAGCGGAAAACTAAAAGATAAATAGTGGGAGAGTCACCGCCACAACCACGACTCTTTGTTGATTGCACAGGCTAAAAGGGTAAAATTAGAAATAAAATTAAGTCTGGGTACTAAAAATAAATACTGGAAACTAAGGGGGAAAAACATCACCCCAAATAGTCTACAACATCAAACGTCATCAAAACATAAAGAGTTAAGACTGCTATAACTAGTAGACTAGTCTAAACTTGATCACTCTCGAAAGTTGTGCCCACCTGAAAAGGGTTTTGCAAGCAACACATAGACAAATAGGAAAACACTCGTTAGCACGAAGCTAAGTATAACCACACTCAACCCTGTAAAGTATTCTAGCATTTACTTTGAAAACATTTGATTTCTTTATAGCAATAAGCTAATCTCAAATCATCTTTAGATTATCATATTCTTTCTAGATGCTTGCACCCTATAATATCAGCTGGCATGCTCATATATGTATAAGACTGATCATGTAGATTCATCAACATATAAGCTTCTCAAATAACTTAACAAGCAATTCATGCTTACAGATAAGTTCATATTAATTGACCATATAACAAGTGTTCTCATGCTTTCACGTTCTCCTCACATAACTTGATAAATAGAGTTTCTAGTACAACAAGATAAACATGCTCAATGGAAAATCTTCAGTCAAACTTCTCATTATGAAATGTCATACGATACTCTACTCACATACAATCTCGTGTAATGCGATACATCACTTTTATATGCAATCTCGTGCAATAATATAATCATGCTCTTATGCAATCTAGTGCAATAATATACTCATACTCATATGCAATTTTATGCAACATTATAATCATACTCTTATGCAATCTAGTGCAATAATATACTCATACTCATATGCAATCTTGTGCAACATTATAATCATGCCCTTATGCAATCTAGTGCAATAATATACTCATACTCATATGCAATCTTGTGCAACATTATAATCATACTCTTATGCAATCTAGTGCAATAATATCATATATAAATGCTCATACACTCTTTTATAAAATAGAGTACTTTCTGTGGAGATCTCTTTGTTACTTTCTCGAGTCTCTCTTGACTCTCTTTCTTTCTCTTGAGTCTTTATTGACTCTCTTTCTTGAGTCTCTGTTGACTCTCTTTCTTTCTCTTATACTCGTAGATGGCTTAGGGTTTCACGGAAGTGTGAATTATCCCATCGGGAACGGCATAATTCCGACCCAATATCTCCTACCGTCTACGGAACAAATCTCGTGGTTCAAACTCTGTGGAATCAGGTATCGAACTATTAGTGTGCACACCCCCTAACCAGAATTCCAAGCCCGGCGGGAAGTTTCCAACCTCGTAACGTGGGAATACGCCGTGTTACATATACTGGGACCGCAATGTCCATAAATATCTCCCAACAGGAACATAGTCCAAACGGTATCCTCCAAAACCTCACCGATATTGATAATACATAAATATATCTCTCATGCATCAATCTCATGCATGCAACAATTCTATTACTTCTGAATGCATCAAAGAATGATATACCACATGCTTATGGTTTTTGAAAGTATTCTTGGACTCACGTTGGCCCCTTATGCATTTTTGAAATATGACTCATGTGAAATGTCAAAATGCTCTATAACATGCTTATAAATCATGTATACAATAACATGAAGTATTCAAAATATATCAACATGCTCGGTTTGCAAGATAGCAATTTCTATACATTTCACTCAACAAGTATGCTTCTATTCTCATTGATCAAATAATACAATTTAATCATGCCTTCATAATAAATCAAATTCTCAAAGGATCATGCTTCTTTACTCAATAAAAACATTATTTGATCACATAATCAACAATTTCTCAAACACATAGAATTTAGCAAAATATGTATTGTGTAACATTTCTTCACAAAAGTCCTTCTTAACATACTTGTTTTTAATCCAAATTCAACGAAGTCAAAGCCAAAACGTGTGTCGAGACGGTCCCGAAGAGCTAAACCACAAGGGCGTGTAACACTCGGCCCGAAACGACACGTAGCTGAGCCACAAGGGCCCGGCCACTACACGAGCAAACACCAACGGAGCACTCAACACAAAACTTTAGCATTTCTACACATTTTTATCTTTATAACAATGACTTCACAGAGTCAAAAGGAGATTGGAAAATCATGGGGTTATACACTTTGTAGATCAAAAGTTCTTGGTAAAATCTTTTCTAGGGATACATAGTATTTCCCGCAATATACAATGCTACTAACTAAGTACTTTTAGGAAAATAATAGAATAAGTTCCAAATATCTTTGTGATCAAATATATATCTCATACATAGTTATATATGTATATATTCTCACATTCGAGTATAACATTCCCCAAAAACATATATACTCATATATATAATTCTTGAAATAGAACTTTCTTGGCAAATCATAGTTTTTGGTAGATCAAAATCCTTCTCAACATATTTATGATTTTTCTTAGGAAAAATACTTTTGTATATGAATAATTCTTCAAGCCTAAGTAATATAATATATATACCAAGATAATTTATTAAAGGTTGAATTAGCTCAAGTGGAAGGAATTCAAATTTATAATTAAAAGGTTAGGGGTTTAAATCCCTCTTTAAACAATTTTCTAGAGTACATCATCCATAGCTAAAATTTAACAAGGAAAATAATAAGGAATGGGATTGGATCCCAAGCCTTCAGCTATGCTCACTAGTTATCTAACCAATGAGCTATCACGACCCTTAGTAATGGATCTGGTAGATCCATTACAAGGAGTCCATGGCAGCACGGCTCTTGGTAACAGATCTATAGATGATACGTTACAAGAGGTCCGTTGCAGCCCGGATGGGAAATCTGTGCTCTCTGCTCTCCTTCTCCAAATGTCAAATACTTCAATCTCACAAAAATCACACAGTATCATAACAACAAATAACTTATATCCCATCATTCTAAACACCCAAAATGCATATATTCACACACTTGAACAACTAAATCACCTACTTAGGACAAAATAATAAGTTTGGGAATCCATGGTTTATACCTTGAGAATCCTTGTTCTTGCCAACACCATTTTCTAAGCTCATCTCCTTAGCTTCATCTTCTCCCACCATCTCCAACTCTCAAGCAACCACAACACCCAAATAACACATCTAGCTTAGATAACCTCATCTTAAAAACAAGGCAACAAGGAATGTGTAGAGGAAGAGATGAAATCTTACCAAGTCTTGAACATAGGCTTTGCTAAGAGAAGCTCTAAAATGAAGGAGATGAAGATGATAGGGGGAGGTAGTGAGGCACACGAAATTTGCTGCTGAAATGGGGAAGAAGAATGGTGCTACAAAGGAGAAATGCTATCTCTTATAGTTAGGGTTTGGGGGTAAAAATGTACAAACATAATTTTAGGATTCACCTTGTATCATGAACCATAGTCTAGAAAGATAATTTTTGTATAACTTGGGGTCAAAATGTATTTTTCCAAAGAGATTTCCAAACAAACACTTGGTTCAGATTTCTCCCGGTCTCACTCAGATTGGTTTCTCAATTTAGAACTTGGTACGCGAAGTACCCAAAAATTTAGGAATTTCGAATAAAATAAATTTTGGTGTCGAATTAATTTCAAATGTGACTAAAATGATTTATTCAACCACCAATTTCATCGCAAAAATTTTTACGGAGTGAAAAATGGCTATCTCGGAATTTCTTAAAATTGAATTTAAATTTTGGGTTGTTACATTAAACCCTTAGAAGTTTTCAAGCAAAGACAAGAGGTGCACACGAGTAAAATAAAGAAGGCGAGATAAAAGCTAAAAAGGAGTCTTATATTGAAAAGTTCAAAAAAGGGGACGAAGCCTCATTACAGAAATAAAGAGAGAAGTACAGAGACCCTAGTCTAAGGGGGATCCCGGCGCGACTTCCTCGCGCCCTTCACCTTGCCCATCCGTCGTTGGTCCAGCGGGAAGAATAGATGAAGGGTCCTCAGGCTGAAGAGGCGCCTCGTGGTCGGCAGCCCCTCTTGACCCCCCAGCTCGTTGACCGGCAAGACCATATCATCGACCGTTTGAACTGGAGCGACTGGAAGGGCGGCATCGGCAGTGCTTGCAGGCAGTGGAGGTGGAACCACACGAGGCTCTAAGCCCCAACCTTCGGGAGTGAAGGAAGGGTCGCAGGCCAACAAAGCATCGTAGACCTTGTGCTGCACTGCGCGGTAGCCGAGGTGGAAGTCGCGCTCGCCCAAGTCGACCAGGTAGTCATCACCCAGGGGTTACCAGCCACTTCTTCGCAAGCTCCTCCAGGTGATTCTCCGCCTTGGCCATGGCGTCAGCCTTGAAGTCAGCCGACCTCTTGTAGTCGATAATGGCCGTATCCACTTTCTTCTTCTCCGCCTCCCAAAGACGCGTCAACCTGAAAAGCTTGACCGACTGGGATTCCCTCTCCTTGGTGAAGGTCACTTGATCTTGCAGTCGGCCCTCATGCTCTTTTGTGAGTTGAGAGTGGAGGGAGTTCGCCCCGACCCTTAGAGTGTGAATATGTTTTCGACTCTAGCTGAAAAACAGATTCTGAAAAGAAAAGAGGGGGAACTGTTAAAAATAGTCGAAGCATAACCAAAAGGAAAATATAGAAGGACGGCTTACCCGATAGGATTGGAGCAGAGAAACTTCCACGATCGACTCGTCATTCAGTTGGACAGCCGACTCCTGATCCTTGGGAATGATCACCTGTTCCGCCCAAGTCTAGACGGGGAAATTTCCCTTCCAAATGTGGGAGTCGGCGTCGATCTCCAGACTCAGGTAGACCTTCTTGGGTGGAGGAATCTCAGATGGCTCCAGAAGCCTCTTTGAGCGGGGACTCGCCGCTAGGAGGGAAGTAGAACGGGGTCGGCGAACCCTCCGGAGAGTTGCAGAGGTCGACCAAGGGTCCAGATGGAGACGCACAGGAATGAGTCGGTGCGGACGGAGGAAGTGAAGATGACGCCGAAGGAGTGCCGGTAGCTCACATTGCTATCCGGCGAAGCACAACTTTTCAGCTCGGTCAGCCATGGGGGCGTCGTCGGAGTCTGTCTCACCAGACGAGCTGTCGGAGGCCGAGTCGTTGAGACCTGTATGCAAGAAGTAAAGAGGGGGTTAGTTGTTCACATAGGAGACAAAGACAAAAGAAGAGGTCAACTAAGAACTACCTGAGGTGGCCGCCCCCGCAGGTAGAAGGCCAGCCTTCTCCATGGCCCGCAGACGAGACCAGTGGTATACGCAGAAGAGCCCCAGCCTCTTCAAAAAATCCGCACCTCGCGTCGCCCCTTTTGTAAAGCGAGGTCGTCGGGTGTCCACTTTGAAGAGAGTGGTCGGCCAGACGGTTGGGAAGATGAAAGGTGGATGAGGAGGAATTGACTGGACAAAGTAAAAGAAGGGTTTCCAGTCCTTCACAAAATCTGGAAGACCTTCAAATATCACATATCCCGAATGATGGGATATTTGGACGAAGCCTCGATAGTGAGGGCCGACCTTGTTCACAGTGTATATACACCGGAACAACTCTATGGACGGCTCACAAAAAAACCACTCGCACAAGACCACGAAACAGACAAGGAGTCGGTGCGAGTTGGGAACTAGTTGACCTGGAACCAGGTTATAGTAGCGAAAGAATAAGGAAAGAAAAGGATGAGGGGGTACTCGGAAGCCAGAAGCAACAGAATGAAGGTGGATACCCACGTAACCCTCCAGCGAATCGGAGATTGAACGGTCCCCGGGCTTCACGACGTCCACAGAATGGCCTAGCAAAGCACGAACGATCTCGTAATCTGCCTCCCTCATTTGTGAGGGGATAGGGGTGGGCGAGTCCATCAGTTCAAAAGAACTGTTAGCCCAGAAAATATCGCCAGGAAGAGTGGCCAC